>NC_137045.1:30099155-30156655 GCF_032717465.1 Coenobita brevimanus | reverse complement strand
TATAAGTATGCAAAAGTTTCATTCGATTCCATCCACCAACTGTGGAGCTAGAGAACTTGAAATTTGCGGAAAGGCCCACCAGAGATACAACTTTTTGGTGACACTGCCAGCGACTGGAAGTGAGTTTCGCCACAAAATGTCATTTTTGTATGGAGGTATTCCTGTGCAACATTCTACCCAAGAATCATAGTCCTGGCTTAATAATCTTCGAAACCTTAGCATTTCATGCGAGTATAGTCGTGATTTTAGCTATTTTCACGGTTTTTGCATTTGATGACCTTTGATTCCTGACCTGGCCAATGCAGTACATAGGTGTACGATAGTGTTGTAGTACTAGTCAATGTCTATAGGCATGCAAAGTTTCATTCAATTCCATCAAGCCGCTGGTATATTAGGGAAGCATTTTTGAAAACTGATACTGGTTGCTAAGGACGCTGAGGCCAATCTTCGCAGGGTAGCCGCTGGAAAACAAGAAGAGAGAGAGGAAAATGGATGGCACACTTCCAATAGGGAATAACCTCAAGATTATGCCTAAAGAAGTCAGACCTTTTTACGCCCATTAGTAATGCATCTACAGCTCAAAACGTGAAAAGTACGAAAAAACGGGTTTTCGGCCATTCCTAGGCAACAAGTAATTGCCTAGCAACCAAAACCTCGCTGACACAACTAGGTCATAGGCTGGTCAGTGTGTCCAAGTTTGGTCGGAATCGGTTAATTCTGAAGGGTAGAAGTGCCTGCCGCAATTAAACAAGAAACAAAGCAAGAAAACGCGACTAACAATAAAGGCACCATGAGTTGACCAATGATGCTAATACCTTGTACCTAAAGCGAAGTGAGTCAGGGAAATGGAAACAAGTAAAGGGCGGAAAATAGCTTACACGTGCTAGTGGCAGTGACTCGTGTACTGAGACGTCCTCCATATTACACTTCCGATCGGGAATCAAAGGCATGATGGGACCAATACCTGCCCTTCATCTGATGATTTCATTCACACGTTCACACATGCATAAAGCATTAATTAATTCTCTCTCTCTCTCTCTCTCCCTCTCTCTCTCTCTCTAGCCTGCCACAGTTCGGCCACCACAGTTCATCAAAGCCTATACACATAAAACAAAAATGTCAGTCGTGTGATCTGCCACACACAACACATTTTTTTTTTTTTTAGTTTTATCTAAACTTCTTTTACTTTACCCATTTTCGTGTTTGCATAGACTAACTAACCCTAACCTTAATTATAATTTTTGTCAATCTAGGTAAATGTGCTGCAATACGATCTAATCTTGTCTAAGTGAACAATGAAAATTTAATCAGTTTTAGGCAAGTGTTGATCAAACCTATACTTAGCAAGGCCACGTAATCAATTTCAGTGACTAATACTTAGTTACAATTTAAAATAGGAATGCCGTAGCCTACATAATCTAATCCTAATTAATCACACTTCCCTAACAAACTGTTAGTTCTGATTACCTACATCATACAGCACCATACCTTACTCTCACCATCATCAAACTACCACCGCAGAATACCATTAATGCACCACACAACCAACGTACAACTCGAACATACCACCACAGTAGAACACTATTGCACCAACACAACACCACACTATCACACCATCTAATCACACTACCACGCCACCACACAGACGCAAAATCAAACAACACCAAACCGCTCTACCACTCCACCACAACACAACACTACCTCACTACCACACCACTAAAGCATCATACTATCATACAACCGCACTGTCATACCACCAAAGCACTATACTATCACACCTCGCACTAACACACCGCCACAGTACAACATTACAACACCACCAGACTACCGCAGTACCACACCACGACACTGCCATACTACCATAATACCACCACATCACCAAACTATCACACCACCAAAGTACCACACTACTGCACCACACTACGCCACATCCCATCACCACAGTACCCCATCACCACACCAATAAAGCGGCCGTATTAATGACCCTGTGGATGCGAGGGAATTTTTATCGTTCCTGTAATGAAGCAAGGTTGTGCTATGTCGGACAGGATCGTGTGTTGTGTTGTGTGTTATTTTGTTCTACCGTGTCTTGTCGTGTCGTGTCTGACGTGTTATTACTTGTCGTGTCGTGTGTCGTGACGTGTATTATACCGTGTTTTGTGTCGTGTCGTGTGTTGCGACGTTTGTTGTGACGTGTCGTATCGAAAGTTGTGACCTTTTTTGTGACGTCGTGTCGTGTGTTGTGCGTGTGTTACAACGTGTGTTACGATGTTGTGTGCTGTGTCGTGTTTCACGCGTTATGACATGTCGTGCTGTTTCGTGTGTTGTCACGTTATGACGTCTTGTGCTGTGACGTGTTATGGTGTGTCGTGTTATGTGACGTTTTACGACGTGTAATGTGTTACGACGTATCGTGTGTTGTGGTGTGTCGTGTAATGTGTTGTAGCGTGTTGCATTGTTGTGTGTTGTGACATGTTTTGTGTTGTGTATGGTACGTGTGTTGTGACATGTGTCGTTTTGTGTGTTGTGACATGTAACGTGTGCTATGACGTGTGTTGTGACTTGCGTTATGACGTCGTGTCGTGTTATATTATGACGTCGTGTCGTGTTGTGCGCTATGACGTGTGTCGTGCTGTGTGTTGAGATGTGTCGTGATGTGTGCCGTGTTGTACTGTGATGTGTGTTATGAAGCGTGCTGCCGTTTTGTGTTGTGACGAGTGTTATGACGTGTTGTCGTGTCGTGTGTTGTGACGTATCGTGTCGAGTGGCAGAGTTGTGTCGTCTCGCACCGTGTCGTATCTTATATCTTGTCGTGTTGTGCCTTGCCCTGTTGAGTTATTACCTCCTCCATCGAAACTGGAGATTATGCATTCACCCCTGCTTGTTTGTCTGTTTGTTCACAAGAAATATCAAAGCGTTATTGGTGGATTTCAATGAATTTTTTTGGATACCTGAGTCATGAGCCATGGAAGAACTGATTTAATTTTGATGGTGATCTGAGTTCCAGACCCGCTTAGGGACTCCGTTTGTTTGTCCACAAAATATCTCAAGAAATTATTGATGGATTTCTGTGAAATTTTATTATTATGTAGGTCACGGAACAAAGAAGAGTTGATTACATTTTGGTGGTGACCTGAGTTGTCTTGCACTGGCGTTGGCGAAAGTATGCGCTTAACTTGAGTGTGCTCAACTTGTTTGTTTGCTTGTTTGTCCAAAAGATATATCTCAAAAAGTCATTGATGGACTTCAATGAAGTTTTGTGCATAGGCCTATGTGCGTTATAGGCCAAGGAAGAATTGATTAAGTTTTGTTTGTGATCTGAGTTGTCTGATATAGGCGTTGGCAGAAGTGGCGCTATTGACTGTTTTTTCTTCTTTGTTCTGTCAAGTCGTTTCCTGCTGAGTTGATTGTTCAGGAATGCTGTGTCGCATTCATTTATGTGTTATGTTATGTTCTGTTGTTCTGTTTGTTCTGACATGTCGTTTCCTGTTGAGTTGCTTTTTCTGCCATGTCGTGTCGTATTGAGTTATTACCTCCGCCAAGGAGGTTACGTTTTATCCAGCATTGGTTTATTTGTCTGTTTGTTTGTCTGTTATCAGAATTATTCAAAAAGTTATGAACGGTTTTGATGATAGTTTGTGGAAGGATGAGCCATGGTCCAAGGAAAATATAAAATTCTGGGCCGGACACAGATCCGGAGTATCCCGCACAATATTTCCAAAGGTTCTCCATGAATTTCAATTAAATTTTGTGGAAAGGTGGGCCATGGACCAAGAAAGAATTGATGAAATTTGGAGGGGGGGGGGATCCGGGTCTGGATCCGGATCCTATATCCACGGATCCGGGTCTTGGATTACTCAAAAAGTTATAAAAGGATTTTGATGAAATTTTGTGGAAGGGTGGGACATGGGTCAGGGAGGAAGCGATTAAACTTGGGGGCGGATCCGGATCCGGATCTAGAGTATCCTGCACAATATCTCCAAAAGTTCTCAATGAATTTCAATCAAATTTTGTGGGAAGACTGGCCATTGACCAAGAAAGCTTCGATTAAATTATGGGGTGGATCCGGATTCGGATGAGGATCCTATAACCACGGATCCGGATCCATTTTTATGGTAATGGCAGTGGCGAAGGTTTTCTGTAGAGATACTTGGTCAGTTAGGCCATTTCTCACTGAGTTATTTGTTCTGTCATGTCGTGCCACGGTGTGTTGTTGGTGCTGTCATATCATGCAGCGTTATCTGCTTTTTTGTGTCGTGCTGTACCATGTGATGTCATGTTGTGTCGTGTCTTGTCTGTTGTGTTATGAACGTGATGTTGTTCTGAAGTTTTTGCTTACCTTCAAGTAGGCTAATCATTCTTGGTGTCCGTAACCTTGGTGTCATCTGTTTTTCCGCAACGCTCATTTACCGCATTTACCGTGGCCCAGAGGTAGTATTATTGTCTGTTAAGGAGGTTCCCTACATCTTTTCCCTGGATAGTTCTAAAAAAATAAAAAAATAAAAAAGACCCCTATACCCTTCAACTCACGGCCTCCAGAATTTATTAATAAAAAGGGTACACCGAAGTCCACTATGTAAACGACTGACATAACGTAAGGCAGTTGCCATTACTGAATAGTCTAGTGGTAATAGGTCTTGCAGCACAAACACTGTTATCATTCTTCCATGTGTGACAGTGGTAACTCGATGGACAACTGTCGAAGTTTAATCAATTACTTATGTCAACAGCTGAATCAAACACCCAATTAATGTTTATTTATTTACCGTAGCCCAGTATTCAGGGGAAGATGTGCACGAGGGAATGACATCAATCTTTTGTTTATAACTTACTATATCCAAAAACCTTTCAAACAACTTTACCTCATCATCCTTCCCTCCTCTTTTCCACTGACGGCTCTGTAGTATTTCTTCTTCTGATAAAGCAGATCTCTTCGCCCAGACTTTCTCCTCCAATTCCACCTTAGACGATTCTGGTGCTGTTCCTCCATCACTTCCCCTCTCTGACTTACTCATGGCTGAAATTAAAATTTCTTCAATTGACGTATTTTCTGCCATCACTGGCCTCAATACTAACAAGGAGTATGGGCATGATAGGGTCAATCCTGTTATCATCAAGAACTGTGCTTCTGTGCATACATCTTGCTTATGTAAAGTTTTTTCGTATGTGTCTGTCAACTTGTATCTCTCCTTCTTGCTGGAAGATTGCTCTTATTCAGCCTGTCCCAAAGAAGGGTGGCCATTCACATCCCTCTAACTATCACCCAATTGCTTCAACATTCTGTGTTTCAAAACTGTTCGAGTCTATTCTTAACAAAAAAAAAGATTTAAAACATCTTTCCTACTACAGCCTTCTTTCTAATCACCAGTATGACTTCCACAAGGGACGCTTGGCTGGTGATCTTCTCAACTACCTTTCAGAATCCTGGTCATTCTCCTTTTGGGACATTGGCAAAAGCCTTGCCATTGCACTTGACATCTGAAAGGCTTTGATCGAGTCTGGCATATATCTTTAATTTCCAAACTGCCCTCTTGCGTTTTCTCTCCTTGTATCAGTGCCTTCATCTCTTGCTTCCTTTCCTGTCATTCTAAAGCTGCTGTTGTAGACGGCCACCATTTTTTTCCTAGAGCTATCAATAGTGGTCTTCCTCAAGGCTTTGTCTTATCACCAACTCCTTTCCTTCTATTCATCAATGACCTAAGCCATAAATTATATCTAACCCTATCCACTCATATGGTAATGGCTCCACCCTCCACCTTTTCAGTCGCTTCTGGCAGCGCCCATCTAAGTAGTTACTTCATAAAACAAGGGTAGGCTGTGGCACACCTAATGTCTGGCTTAGCTCATATCTCTGATTGGGATAAACAGTACAGGTCTCCCTCGTTTTACGATTGGTATGCGTTCCTAGAAAGGCAATCATAAACCGAAATACTGTAAAGCGAAATTAAGGTTTAATGGGATAAATAGGGATGCGTTCCTGGACTCGTTTATAAGGAATCCAAGACCCATACAAGTGATCTAATATGTAATAATAATGATGATGTTTTATGTACTGTAGAGTCATGCTTGTCTCCCCAGCTTTCTTAATGTTGACAGCATGCTTTATAACAGTCGATACAGTCGACTGTGCAAGACTCATGGAACGAGCAATGGAGTTTGCCCCCTCACCTGCTTCGTGCTGCTTCACAATATTAAGCTTAGACTCCAGGGTTAAGGACATTCTTGCTTTCTTTGGCTTCATATCACCAGCACCAGATGTTGCAGAGCGTTTACAAGACATCACGGTGGTGGCACTAGGGGAGCAAAATATGAAGAACAGGAGAAATAGTAATATCATGGGCACTAATGCACACAGATGCACAGAGGTTGTATGCTGAACAAGCACGGGTGAGACTGGCAAAAGCGCGGGAAACTGTGTGGGTGGGGCGGGTATGCCATGCATCTCTCAGCTGATCTGCCTGTGAGTGCAGGATTTCCACATGCCCAATTGTAAATGTGAGGGAGCTCAATCGTAAAATGAACACTTGGCACTAATGAAGAAGGATCGTAAATGCGAAATAATGTAAAATGATACAACGTAAAACGAGAGAGACCTGTACTCTTGTTTTTAGGACATCAATATCTCAGTTCTTACATCTACAACCCAACCAAATCTCCTGTACGAGTACCCTCTAATTTATAACAATATCCAGCTCAATCCTGTATCACCTATAAACATACTTGGGGTTTCATTCTCTCAGGATTTATCTTGAAAAGAACATATTACCTCTCTAGTAAAATCTACTTCAAAGAGATTAGGTGAGCTAAGTCGACTCCATGCCTTTAACCCGCCGCGTCCCGTTGACGTATATATACGTCCACACATTTTGTCACTGTCAGTCCCGTAGACATATATAAATGCGCGTCAATTACAAGGTCCCTAATTTGCACAATTTTCAATTTTTGTGTGTTGATTTTTGGTACGTAAACATGGGACACCTTCCTTTACAAGATGCCAGGCAGGGACAATGCCTTACCCTACATGACCTCCCCCCCTCCACATGCCACTGACTCGGCAATTCACCTGTTACCAGTGACCTGGCCAGTAATGACATGTCGTGCCATGGTACGAAATTCAGAGCCAGAGTGATTCCCCAATCGATGACAATGTGGAGGACAAAGTTTACGTAGCATTAGAGGAAGAAACAATCAGAAATGATGATCAGGTAATGTCACCAAAAAAGGTAAAGTATGTTGATGTGTTTGGTGAGTGAAATAATGCTTATATTGCCTATGTTACTGAGTGAAAACCAATATACTCTCGTACTACATACAAATTCGTACCAAATAAATAAATAAATACCATTTATGAGTGGTGTGGAATAGTTACCCTCCCATAGAACTCGTTTCCTTTCGAGCCAGCCTGATGGAAAACCCAGTAAGGTAAGGGGAACTACTACCTGTATCGAGTATTTTAAACCTCAGGTGAGCGATTTCTCTATGAATTTTCGATGTTTCTGACCAAAGGCAGAGGTTTGAGCCAAAAATTTTTTTTTCCAAAATTGGTCGGGATCGGGGGAAGTCAGTGGTGGAAAATCGGTCGGGACGGGGGGGTTAACCCTTCACAGTTGTTGACTTTATACGCAAGCTTTACTTGCCCATGTAGAATACAACTCTTACGTGTGGGGAAGCTCACCACTTACAGTTATTTTCAACAAGGTGGAGTCAAAGGCTTTTTATCTCATAAACTCTCCTCTTCGTACTGGCTTCCTCCAACCTCTGTCCCATCACCGCACTGTTGCATCTTTATCTCTTTTCTATTGCTACTTCAATGGTCGCTGCTCCTCTGAACTGTCTGCTTACATCCCTTCACCATTATGTCACTACAACAGGCACATAGCACCTGTCTAGCAAAAAACTCTCATTCTGTTTCCTCTAATGCAAGAGTTAACCGTTACTCCCAGCCCTTCATTTAGGCAACAGGCCAACTTTGGATTTGTCTCCCTCTGTCTGTATTTCTTACTGCCTATGATCTCCAGTCTTTCAAACGCAATGTGTTCAGGCATCTCGAAATGAATGGATCTTGAATTTGGCTCTCTGTTATCTTGTTTTTGTTTTTTCTTGGAGGGAACAATTTGCAGGCTGCTGGCCTTTTGTACCTTCTTCCTTGCATTAAAAAAAATAGTCAGGTAATCAAGAGACTGATATGCGAGCGCAGATTTCTCTCCCCACAGTCGTTCAGGTAACTGCGATTTAAAGTTTGATAATGTAAATGATCTTAACTTTTGTCTACGTTTTTTGTCTGAACACGGGATTTCTTAGTATTATTGAGTAGATGCATAGTTTCATACTGTGATAAAAAAAGATAGTCTTGAAATTTTCTAGTACCATTACAATGAAATATGATTATGAAGTTAATGAAGAGTCACACCAGTCAGTGCTGACCCTGACAGCAGAAACAGAGGCCATGTCGTACAGTATGTTGCAAAATGAAGTTCCTAAGTGTTTTAAACCATTTTTTTTTTTCATCTAATTGTGAAATTCTCATTCTCCTGACCAAAGGAAATTAGTAGAAAAATTTCGAAGGGTCATCTCCATAATTTTCTCAAGTTTTCACCTATTCCCATAATTATTTGCCTCTCACAAATTCCAGTATCTCCTCCCCCCCCGTCCCTTCAATGCACAGAAAAAATGATGGTAAAACATTTCAAAGCAACAAAAGTTTCTGGAAAAAAAAAGGGGGGGGGGGAATAACTTTGTTCGCAAATGTTCTCATTCCCCTGGCAATGGGAACTTCATCTTGCAAAGTACTTTGCAAAAGTTGTCAAGTGAAATTTTGATCACTCTGGTATGCTCTATAGGTAGGCTGGTGGTAAGTGGACAGCATATGGGGCAAAAAGTTTATTTCTCAAAGGACTACACTAGGCTACAATGCACAACCACGATGTTTTCCATGTTTTGCTGAAGATTTACAAGTGACTTGTATTTCTTTGGGATTTCCATTGTTAACTCTAAATCTTACATGTTGAAATGAAAGCAGAACCCTATTTTATTCAGTGTGCAGCTGCTTAAGTTCAAGATATCAAAATGCAAAGGAAACACCAAAAATGTTAACTACATTCCTTTTGTCTGTTACAAATAAAAGCATGACAAAAAGAAACACAAATGCTCTAATTAAACACAGTACATGGTATCACTTCCAACAAACGCAGATATTTCGCACTAGGATTGGTTCCCACTTCTCGCCAGTTCGGCTAGGTGTAAAAATGGGAGTCAAGGGGTGAGGGGGTCCAGGGGTGAGGGCGTCGAGGGATGAGGGGGGGCCAGGGGTGTGGGGGTGATTACGGTGTTAGAACTATACCTTTTCCTTATCATTTCTTTCTGGTATCTGCTAATAATTATATTCTCGCATGTTATCTATATCGAAATAAGAAAATATGAATAATATACAAAAGAATATTAACCACTTGACTGCCAGGATCCCTTTCACATGAACCAAATTGGCCGATGTTAACTCCTTCCACACACACAAAATAATACACGTAACAATAGCAAAGAAAGGATTGCTCAAGATAGTGTGTAAGACTTCTGACCTCTAGTATTCCTCTCTGCTGAAGAACATGCCCTGGCATTAGCAACATTAACCCCTCTGCGCAAGATGACACAACGTGAGTCATAAGCCTTGCAATCTGAAGAGTAACCAATGATGCAACATGATGCAACTTCCCTATAAATGGTCGTAGAAACTTTTCCTGTGGATGGATTTGCATCAAATTTAGTTGAGTCAAAGCTGAGAGTAGCCACGTCTAAGGGAAATATATGGCAACAGCCGGGAGCTTAACAGAGGGGCAAGTGACCTATATTTAGCTCAGTATTCTCCCGACAGTCAGGCTCGAAGGGTGTGTGACTTGCGGCCGGGCATTTAAACCCGCATTTCCTGTTACCGCACCGTCCATACCTAATGTGTGTATAGTGATACTGTGTTATATATAGTGCAGTGTGCTTGTGAAGAAAGTGTAGAAGTATTTCTTATATATTTTCAGAGAAAGCCAGATCTGAAAATTCCTAACCGATTTTTACTGTTCCCCTCCTGTTTTACACTAAACCAACAATGTCTTGCAAAGGCTTCTCAGAGAAAGAGTACATGACAACTGACACCACTGCCATCACTCCTATGACAGCTGACACCATTGCTATCACTCCTATGACAACTGACACTACTGCCATCACTCCTATGACAAATGACACCACTGCCATCATTCCTATAACAAATGACACCACTGCCATCACTCCTACGACAACTGACACCACTGCCGTCACTCTCATGACAACTGACACCACTGCCATCACTCCTGTGACAACTGACACCACTGCCATAACTCCTATGACAACTGACACCACTGCCATCACTTCTATGACAACTGACACCACTGCCATAACTCCAATGACAACTGACACCACTGCCATCACTCCCACGACATCTGACACCACTGCCATCACTCCCATGACAGCTGACACCACTGCCATCACTCCACACACACACACACACACACACACACACACACACACACACACACACACACACACACACACACAGTAAGTAAGTAAGTATTTATTGACCACAATATCCAGTTACACATACAGGATTCAAGCAACAATAAACCTTAGCATGATAAACAGCACATCAGATATTCGCAAAAAATTATGGTCCACAAAACAAGCGAAGTATTAAAGGGTTGATCAGTGCATCTATATAGCCTTAATGAAAGATGGAAATCATTACACCTCTGATTAGTAACTTAACTACAATTTGACCAATCACCTTTTTTACGGAAAAAAAAAAAATCCTAATGATATATCATGGTTAGAATAAGAACATACAAAATGAATTAAGTACACTTTAAATAACATAGGTTATGATAAACATTATGGTACACACTAGCCAAAACAGGAAAGTACCTTATACACTATTTCCTCAATAGGAAACTGAGCATCATCACCAATTATTTGACTTCAGGAAGTAAAGTTATATCTTGTACGTATGTGCTGAGTCAGTGGACACACCTCCAGTACATGCAACTCTGTTTGCACAGCACCACAGGGACAAAGCCGCTCCGCTACCGGGAGACGTCCCCGTCCTCGCCGATTCCAACGGCCCGTCTCAATCGCCAGATTATGACTGATTACCCGCAGCCGACTAAATGCCATTCTGTGTACCTCACTAGTTTTACCACGACATTTATAGATCTCGTGAACTGTCAAGGTAGTGTTCAACATATTATAAATTAGCCTTCTAGAAGAGGTGGAGTTAGAAATTGATTGCTTTAAAAATTCAATGCCGACTTTAACATCATCAACAGAATTATTAATTAAACTCTTAATGTGTTTACTTGTTGGTGTGTTAACCACCACGGTCAGACTGACGGCGTGCACCCACGGGTCATCGGGCATGCCACGCCTCTCCCCCCACAATCGCTGGAAAAGCTTCCTCTGCCTTGATAGTACTAAAGACTTCAGTGGCGGGCACCCGAGTTCCACGTAAAAAACTTCCGTGCATGCTGTCATACGAGCTCCCAGCAGCAGTTTAATACCCCAGTTATACAATTTTTCCATTGGCCTCAAGTTCCCATTGAACCAGGACTCACAGCCATATAGGATGGTTGACATTAAGGCTGCTTCAAACAGTTTCTTTTTAACATAAAATGGTATGTCTATATTCTTTTCCAAAAATGACACAAATTTCAGAATGTGGTACATTTTTGCTTGTGCGTGGGTGGTAATGGCGGACGACAGGGTCCCGTCGCTTGTGAACAGGCTGCCCAGATACACATACCTGTCACACCACTGCACAACCATATCACCAACGCAGAATGGCTCACAATCTCCCACTGACGCATGGATTGCAAAGAACTTGGTCTTAATATTATTCACAATCATGCCATTATTTACACAGAACTGATTCAGAAATGTAAGTTTATGTTCCATCCCACGTCGCGTTGTCGAGAGAAGAACAGTATCGTCCATAAGGACAAGGAGATGAAGCCACTGTAAAAAACCATCTGGCCCACAATTGGACTTTATCAACTAATCATGCTATTTACAAAAATGATAAATAATAAACAAGAAGTTGGGGACCCCTGTCTGACGCCAATAATGCTCAAAGTAACCCCGTATATCGCCACCAGCGCCGCTAACATTCGCGACCCGCACCCCAACTCATGTAACATACGAAACAATTTGGCATGAGGGACCCGGTCGTAAGCCATTGAAAAATCGACAAAGCAAACAAATAACTTATGCTTTCTCCTGTGGGCCAAATCAATTAACAGTCTAAGTGTCACAACATGTTCAATGCAGCCCCGGCCCTCCTGACTCCCTGCCTGCTCCCGACACGGAACAAACCACATAATTAACCGAGTTGATAGCACCATGTCATAACAATTTATTATATTTATACCACGGTAATTCTTGGGTAATGATCTGTTACCTTTCTTAAATATCGTGACCATACGGGCCAACTGCCAGGATGTGGGATAAGAGCCAGAGGAAAAGACTGCATTAAACAACGCTAATATGAGGTGTATCCACCGGTCTGGTAAAAACTTTATAATTCCTGGGCTTATCCCATCGGGCCCACACGCTTATCTTGCTTTAATCTATGTATTTCTCGCACAACCGCATCAAATTCTATGTCATCATCAAGAACTGGTATGGTTACATTTGTATCAAACTCAGTAGGTACTATAGGTTCAGCTTCATGTGGGTTATATACCTCCTCAAAAAAAGCTTTGAAATCCTCATCTGTGGGTTTTTTATTACCGTCAGAATCATCACTATCATCTCTATACTCCCCACGCCAGTCTATAGCTTTCCACATACGCCTGTCATCCATATCATTTAAGTCTCTCCCACCTGCTCACTGTGACATCCTCTGGCACAGTCACCTGAGCACACCAACTGGCACTAGCACACCTGTACAAAATGTCTGCCATTTGGCTCACATTAGTATCAGTATCAGGATCAAACTGGGGAATATCGAATCGAGAAAGTTCCCCAATAAAGTTTTCGATGTGAACATCACAAAACTTTATAGGTCGTTTTAACCGAGATTTCTTCTTCTTACAACCTGAATACAAAACTGCATGATCACCAAGCGAACCCGCCCGCACACCAAGACACACCCTATCCACCACAGGGGGGGACAGAGCAACTGCTATTGGGGCGTGATCCGATGGAAGATCAAGATCATTATTCACAGTGAAACTTTGAATGCAATTTAAAATTTTGGTAGAAGCAATACACACATCTACTTCGGAAATCCATTCATTACGTTTCCTATACGTCAGATTGCTCTTATTTAGTTTTTCACTGTATTTCAAGTTATTTACCACCACTAAATTTTGTTCTACACATACAGTAGTCATAGTATTTGCATTCTCATTAGGCAAATTAATTTGATCAGGAATCTCGGGGTAGGTGAAATAATCAGATCCAGAGACAAGTAAATTCACTATAATACTTTGAACACCAGTACCAAAACGTGTGTTCAGGTCTCCCATTAGTAGAACATTACAATTTTCCTCTTTTCCACATATGATTTTCTCTTGTATGTAACTGAAACTGTTAGGATTAAAGTACTGCGAATCTGTAGTGGGTACATACACAAACCCCAAGAGCACAGTGCTCAATAGGGACAATCTGAGCCAAATTTGGTCTTTCATTTTACAGTCTACACCCATCACAGATGACTGTAAACAACGCTTTACCAGTACCACTGTGCCCCCTCTATGTCCGTCTGACCTCACAATGTCTCTATAACAAACATAACCAGGTAGAGCGATACGATCACTAGTTTTCACTTCATTCAACCCTATCACATCGTAATTCATTAACAATGCCTGTACACTGGGCTTTTCTAACTTCGTACGAACCCCATTGATGTTCCACGACATGATTGCAACATTTCTCCTTTGTGGTCCACCTAGAAAGGAGCCGGCTGCCACCTGTCGATGACCACCTCGTCACGATAAAGTTTCCTCTCCTTCGTGTCCAGCCTGATCGTGCAGCCGACATTCTCTGGTTTAGTCCTCTCTGCCGCCTCAACATCCTTCAGATTCTTCCATTCGTTCCGTACAGAAGGATGTACGTCTTTCTTCACAAACACACGGTCATATGGCACGCCAGTCTCCTTTAGCCTCCTGGTCTTCCCAAGAATTTTATCCCGCACCTGCTTCGAAACCAAGGTCACCAGGATGGGCCTCTTACGTCCCCCTGGTTCACCTCGTCCCAACCACACACACACACACACACACACACACACACACACACACACACACACACACACACACACACACACACACACACACCTGTCCTCCTCTCTGCAACTCCATCTCTCAAGAAACACTACAACACTGCTAAAGGACGTGAGTAACCAGCTTATTTGTCTAGTTTTTATAGTATTGTACTCTAAGGCATAAAATGTGTGTTTACTATATATTTCTCATAGGGATAATGTGGTGGATTTCATTGCAGTTCTCTCTGTCATTATACTTGTAAAGTATAGGTTGCATCAAAATCTGAAGAAAGCTTGATCATATTGATGGTTTCTTATGCATACTTTTGTAAAGCAAAGTAACCTATGTGTGAAAATAAGTGAGGAAAA
The DNA here is from genome assembly GCF_032717465.1 of Coenobita brevimanus. NCBI lineage: Eukaryota > Metazoa > Arthropoda > Malacostraca > Decapoda > Coenobitidae > Coenobita > Coenobita brevimanus. The sequence continues at coordinate 30,142,014 of NC_137045.1, read as the reverse complement.
GTTACGAAAGACGAACATTGCCTAGAGGCTGGAGCGAAGTTGTCACCGCACGCAACCCGTTGTAACTTTTCAAAATTCATTTTCTCCATAACAATAAGGGTTATAACACTGTGAATTATATCATGGTCTTCCTTAACCTTTGGGATACAAAACTGGAAAGAATTTACATATATGTTTGTTACAGTGTCCCTAACAACATACGAAATAATAAACAAATCAAACGTTTTTAGGCAATTTTCGTAGTTTTTTTTTATTTACTCGAAAACTATTGGACGTATCAACTTGAAACTTTCACAGATGAAGGATCATGAAATTTTGCTTATAGACAAGTCCTTTGCAACTGCGCGTCACGGGAAAAAATTTTCACAGTGATGTTGGGAAGCTATGAGAAGCTAGTTTTCATGTAAATTAGGTTTATTCGGGTTTCATTTCTATACATTTATTCATGTTTTATATATTTTTTTTTCTTATTTGATAGTACAAACATCAACGAAGATTATGGGAAGCGATTTATAACAATATAAGCACTTTCCGAGGGTAAATTGGGTCATAGAAATTTTTCCCTTGCCGTGCGAGTGGAGCCAGCCTGAGCGAGGTTTTGGTTCTGTGCGGGGATTCAAAACTTGTTGCAAATTAGCACACACCACTCTCATACACCTGGAGTCCCACGATGCAGTATAATCTTCCGGCTGTATTGGCAATAAAAGAAAAAAATTATGTCCTCATAGGGACAGAGTTACGCAATACCTTGGACGAATTTCGAAGGCCGACTTGTCTAAGCTGTTTGCGTCAGAATTCAGCTTTCAAATCATCAGGGATACACGGGAGGGAGGGAGAGACAGGCAATGAATGAATTTGCCGCATTAGAATATTCACCCCAATTAGTATACCTTCTTCCCCTAGTTCCATTCTGCATGTACTCTGAGTCCATTCCTAACTCCCCTTGCTCACCACATACAATCTAACTTGTTATCCCACTCTCCATCATATATTCCTTTTACCGTTCAACCCGAACCACCATTTTTCCTACCATGCTCCTCTGGCAGGCATCCAACTCCCGACCACACACGCCTCTATCAGCCTGCCTATCATAGTCCATCTAACACACACCCTCACCAACCACTTCAACCGCTTCACTACCACCCACTTTATCCTCCCATTCAAACACCTGCCTTTAGCACATTACTCTACCTACCCCACTCCCTGCATCACCACCATTACCATTGCCAGCTTCACTTACCTAGGCATCACTCTCTCCAACACATCCCTAACCAGTCACCACCACTTTCCCCACTTAAGCCCTCTACCTTGTATTCCTTATAATCCTAACCCCACACACATGTACAACTAGCTCCCAATTCCTCCTCTCCTCCTGTACCATCTATATCATCCCCCATCACATCCAGCACCCTCTACAACACAGCCCAATAATCCCCATCCATTTCTCACTCCATCCAGCTCATGGACCTACCACCCCTCCAAATTCACGCCCTCCCACCCTCTAGTCAGACTCCTATACTCCTTCCCTCCACTCCAACCTCAACTACACACCCCTATAACCTCCCTCCCAATCCATTCTTCCCCTATCACACACACCCACAGCCACTTCCCTCCTTATTACATCACTCTAGCCTACTTACAGTCCCCTACCATCTACCCTGCCCCCCTCCCAACAATTAGCAACTACAATCGACCCCCATCCCCCGCTCCGTTTCAGAGCAGACGTGGGCAACATGAGGGCGGGCTCGGAAACAAGATTCAAGGTATTCATAGCCCATGTAGCCTGGACTTTACTGGCGAGGATGGCGGCCAAAAAACATTAACGTTGAGCTCATATTCACCGCTAAGGGTTTATTGGTACCCGTATTTGTCGCTGTATCGTATGTTCAAGCCTCGTTAACAGAGACGATACAGACACTTATTTGCACCTAGTATGTAACACGTACGTGGATTCTCTCTCTCTCTCTCTCTCTCTCTCTCTCTCTCTCTCTCTCTCTCTCTCTCCATTTATTTATCTATCTATTTGTCAATACATCTCTCTATATATCTATCTCTCTTCTTCCTTCCTTCCTTAATCATCTACATCATTATCCCAGTTCCCCCACATCAAAGACAAGGATATACCTCTGCGTAATTTTACTGTTCAAACGTGACCATCATTGCTGGGTACTGAACACTGAAAAAAAAAAAAAAAATCATGTAAAGAAAGAAGAGAGAGAAATGAAAATATAATCTTAAAAGGATTACTTAAACAGTAAAAATAAGAAAGTTTTAGAGCAAAATATGGAGATTTAATGAATATGAACATTGAGAAAATATATATAAATAAATAAGAATGCTACCTTGAATGGAATAGTGTAAAAATAAATGAAACTGAGTATGACAGAATGTTAAAAAACGGAAGGAAAAGTTCAAAAGAAAAAAAAATGTTAATATGAAAGCTAACACTGAAAAACAAGACTCAAAATGTAAGAAAAAAAAAAAATTATAAATGAGGAAAGGGTGAAAGAAATCTAACACTGTGACTGTTGAAAGAGGTGCAGTTCTCCCAAGGCGGATGGAAAGCTGATGACGGGGAGAGCTGGAGCTCCCTCGGAACTAACTTCTGACAGTCCCTCCTTGCTGAAGTTTTTCAGTGATTCAGTAACACAGAGAGGCCAGCATACTCTTCAGTACAAGTTCCTCTAACTGTCAACACCAAACTACGTGCACATTACACACTATACTTCCTATTCAAAATTTTGTTAAAATGACACCTCAACACCCAGCCTCGGAGTCCCCAGAAGAGTGAGACCAAAAAAGCCCCCACCATCCGCCACTCTCCTGGTGACTTCCAAGCGAGATGCCTGGAACCACAGTCTTTCTCACTTCTTCATTTCTGCAACATTAGTGGCCTATCCTCTACCTTTCTCTCTGTTGAACACCACCTCTCCTCCTTTAAACCTCACCTTCTCTTTCTCACAGAGACTCAACTGTCTGAGGGAACTGACAGCAAACCCTTCTATTTGTCCTCTTACTTTCTCCATACTAATTCCAAAGCCAAAGGTGGCTGTTGAGTAAATATACTGAACAGCATATCTTGCTCTCGTGTTGCTTAGCTTGAATCTAATGAATTCTCAACTCAGTGGGTTCGGCTATCCAGTCATTCTCTGACTAAATATGTAGGTGCTGTTTACTTATCACCGAATTCTGCTGACCATGAAAAATTCTTCAACTATCTTGCTTCTAGGATGAATCACATCCCATCAATTTCTTCTTTCTCTGAAATCTCCATTTTGGCGATTTCAGTGTTCACCACCACCTTTGGCTCTCCTCTCCTTTCACTGATCCACCTGGCGAACAAGGCTATGTCTTTTCTATCCTTAATGTCTTAGAGCAGCTTGTAAAGCTCCCTACCAGTATCTCTGACTGCCTTGGACAGAGTTCCAACATACTTGACCTTTTCATACAAGTAATCCTTCTGCATACACTGTTAATCTTTTCTCTCCGTTGGGCTCCTCCGATCACAAGCTTATCATTTTAACCTGTCCTATTGCTCCAGTAAGGCCTGTGGACCCTCACAAAATGTAGTCATGGCTGTGGCACTTTGGAGCGCTGGTTGGGAGGTCCTCAGGCAGTACTTCTTTGATATTCCCTGGAATGATGTTCCCATGGCCGAGAGCTATTTGAGTGTACCTTATGCATTACAGCATACATTCCTTTATCTCATCTTGTGATTAATACAAAAAAAAAAAAAAAAAAACTTGTTTTAATCACATTTGTTCTAATGCTGTCCACAAAAAGGAGAGGGCCTCCAAACTTACCAGAGCCAGCCCACCACTGAATCTCATCTCTGTTATGTTTCTGCCCGTAATTCTACTAAGTCTGTTCTCCAATATGCTAAAAATAATTTCATTTTTACTCAATGTTCTGAAGTTTCCAACTCAAATTCCTCCCACTCCTTCCGGCACGTTGTCAGAAACCTTTCTAACAACTTTACCTTATCATTCTTCCCTCCTCTTTTCCACTCTGGCTCTGTAGATGTTTTGTCTACGGATAAAGCTGAACCTTTTGCTCAGATTTTCTCCTCCAGTTCCACTTTACAATAGACACTTCTGGTGCTGCTCCTCTATCACTTCCCCTCTCTGACTTCCTCATGGCTGACATTAAAATTTAAACAACTGATGTATTTTCTGCTAACACTGGCCTCAGTAGTAACAAGGCACATGGGCCTGATGGGGTCTCTCTTGTTGTCCTCAAGAACTGTGCTTCTGTGCTTACACCCTGCCTAGGTAAACTCTTTCGCCTTTATGTTAACTTGTACGTTTCCTTCTTGCTGGAAGTTTGCTCTCATTCAGCCTGCCCCAAAGAAAGGTGACCAATCCCAGCCCTCTGACTATCGTCCAATCGCTTTAACATCCTGTACGAGTATTTCAAAAGTTTTTAAATCTATTCTTAACAACAAAATTTTAAACCTCCTTTCTATCACAACCTCCTTTCCGATCATCAGTATGGCGTCCGCGATGGATGCTCCACTGGCAATAATCTCATCTACATTTTGGACACCTGGTCATCCTCCTTTCGGAACTTTGGCGATAGCTTTGACTTAGTCATTGCACTTGACATCTCAAAGGCTTTAGACCGAGTCTGGCTTAAATCTTTAATTTCCAATCTGCCCTCTTAGGATCTCTATCCTTCTATCTGTGCCATCATCTCGAGCTTCCTTTCTGGTCGTTCAATAGTTGCTGTTGTAGATGGCCACCGGATCTTCTGGAGCTATCAATAGCGGCGTTCTTCAGGGTTCTGTCCTATCACCAACTCTTTGCCTTCTATTCATCAATTACCAAAGCTGTACATCTAACCCTATCCACTCTTATGCTGATGGCTCCACCCTGCACCTTTCCATTCACTTGCCACAGCATCTATCTCAACAGTTACTTCATCAAACAAGGGATGAGACTATGGAATACATAATGTCTGACTTGGCTATTATCTCTGACTGGGGTAAAACTAATCTCGTTGTTTTTAATGCTTCAGAGACTCAGATCATACATCTATCAACCTATCAAAATCTTTTACAGGAGTATTGTCTAATTTTTAACACTATCCAACTCAATTGTGCATCATGTCTAAACATGGGTTCCATCAGGGACGCTCCACTGGCGATCTTCTCACCTACCTTTCAGACTTCTGGTCATCCTCCTTTCGGGATTTTGGCGAAAGCTTTGCCATTGCACTTGAGATCTCAAAGGCTTTCGATCGAGTCTGGCATAAATCTTTAATTTCCAAACTGCCCTCTTACGGTTTCTATCCTTTTATCTGTGCCTTCCTCTCTAGCTTCCTCTCTGGTCTTTCTACAGCCGCTGTTGTAGACGGCCATCGTTTTTCTCCTAGAACTATCAACAGTGGTGTTCCTCAGGGCTCTGTCCTATCACCAGCTCTCTTCCTTTTATTCATCAATGATCTTCTAAGCTGTACATCTAACCCTATCCACTCATACGCTGATGACTCCACCCTTCACCTTTCCATTCGGTTCTCGCAACGTCCATCTAAGCAGTTACTTCAACAAACAAGGGATGAGGCTATGGCACATCTAATGTCTGACTTGGCTCGAACCTCTGACTGGGGTAAAATTAATCTGGTTGTTTTTAATGCATCAAAGACTCAGTTTTTACACCTATCAACTCGACAAAATCTTCCACAGGTATACGCACTAATGTTTAATAATATTCAGCTTAATCCTGCATCATCCTTGAACATGCTTGGGGTTTCATTTACTCGGGACTTATCTTGGAAAGATCATATTACATCTTATGTAAATTCTGCTTTCAAGAGATTAGGTGTGCTAAGCCGACTCCATTCCTTCTTTACCCCTGCACATTTGTTGACTCTATACAGGAGTTTTATCCGCCCCTGTGTGGAATACAACTCTCATGTGTGGAAAGGCTCCCCACATACAGCTCTTCTCAATAGGGTGGAGTCAAAGGCTTCTTGTCTCATTAACTCTCCTCCTCTTACTGGCTCCCTTCAACCTCTGACTCTTCGTCGCACTGTTGCATCTTTATCTCTTTTCTATTGCTACTTCAATGGTCACTGCTCTTCTGAACTGTCTGCATGCATTCCTCCACCTCTACGACGGGCGCGTAGCACCCGTGTAGCAGCAAATTTTCATCCCTTTTCTGTCCAACTCTTTAATGCAAGAGTTCACAGTTACTCCCAGTCCTTCATTTATGCAGCAGGTCAACTCTGGAACTGTCTCCCTCTGTCTATCCTGCTTCCTATGATCTCCAGTCTTTTAAACGCAGTGTGTCCAGGCATCTCGAAATGATCGGATCTTGAATTTGGCTCTCTCTTGAATTTTGTTTTTCTCTTGGAAGAAACAATAACTGCGGGGGCTCGCGGCCTTTGGTTCCTTCTTCCTCGCATAAAAAAAAAAAACTTTGATAATCAGTCCCTCGAGATTTGTCCTGGGAAGGTCAATTTACCATTTTTGTATAATTTGCTTCTTAGAGATTAGGTGTGCTAAGTCGATTCTGTGCTTTCTTTACTTTTATTCGTCCCTTTGTAGAGTACAACTCTCATGTTTGAGGAGGCTCCCCACATACAGCTCTTCTCAACAAAGTGGAGGCAAGGGCTTTACGTTTCATTAACTCTCCTCCTCTTACTGGCTTCCTTCAACCTCTGTCTCTTCGCCGCAAAGTTGCATCTTTATTTTTTTTTCTATCGCTGCTTCACTTGTCACTGCTCCATTATGGCGGGCACATACCTCCCGTCTACCAACAAACTCTCATTTCTTTTCTGTCCAGCTCACTAATGCAAGAGTTAACCGTTACTCCCAGCCCTACATGTATGCAGCAGGTTAAATCTGGAACTGTCTCCCCCTGTCCGTAGCTCCCACTTCCAATAGTGTCCAGCCTTTCAAAGGCAGTGTGCCCAGGCATCTCGAAATAAACAGATCTTGAATCTGGCTCTCTGTTATCTTGTTTTGTTTTTTCGTAGAGGGAACAATCTTGCTGGCTTCTGGCCTTTGGCGCCTTCTTCCTTGCATAAAGAAAAAAGAAAAAACAAAAATGAAAGAAGATACTATAAAACTCCTCTTATAAATAACCGTACCGTTGAACACTTTCATGTATTATGATGTTGGTTTAACGGTAAATATTTTCAAGGTTCATTTTTCAGTGTTGCGGGTCTCAAATTCATATAAATCACTGTAAAGAGAAAAGTTTTGTTTTTCACGTCACATTCTCAGGGGTCACAGTGACGTATAAATGGCACAGAGGGAAGACTCGTACACCAGAAGTATTAGTCTCTAACAGGAGAGACACCAAATGCTGCTGTCTCAGTTGCCATATTCTGTAAGATTCATGTCATTTTCCAATTTCTTCTCTTGAGAACTATTTGCTGTATAAACCTGTGGACCGAAGCAAGTACCTACAAAGTACTGACCGTAAGGAAAGTTCTAATCTATAAGACGGAGAATACACTTATTTAACGCATTGCTTTTATAAGTATACATTCTCATCTTTTACTTTTTTTTTGTCTATAACGGAGCAAACATTAAGGCAGCCAGTGATGTATGATCTAAGTAATAATCTTAATTTGATTATATATTCGTTTAATGCCCATTGGAGTATATTACTAGAGTTGTTCCGACCACAAGGTTGTCCCTTGATTAACTGGCTCCTACATAAAACATCTGACGTAAGTGGGAATAGAATATGAAGAGTTTGTTGTACCTTGAGAAGATAAGACAAAAGTAAATAAATAATACATAAGTGAAAAAATAATTACGTAAAGATATGTTAGATAAATAAACTAACAGCAATGAAAGAGTACAAACAAATAGGCCCTGCAGACAAGAAGAAAGTGTTATAATGTAAATGAAAGAGGACAATAACACTAATGTTGACACCAAAAAAAAAAAAAAAAATGAGAAGAAAAGGACATAAACCTGAGAAGAGTATAATATCTGACACCGAAAATGAAATGACTCAGAACATGGGAAATGAGTGGAAGTGGGATGGGGGGTGTGGTTATCAAGAGGGAGACCAGAAATGTGAGGAGCGAGGCGACTGGGAGGGGAATAAATTAAAGAACACACACACACACACACACACACACACACACACACACACACACACACACACACACACAGGTTGAAGGGGTTATGGGATGAAGATGTTATCGTACTGAAGGGGTTATAGGAGATAATTATTCTTTAATTCCTTTGCTGTGAATGGCTTTGGATAAAACAGGAAATATATATAAAACTACAGCGAACCCAGAACTGGAAAACAAATAACATGGTTATAGCGGTAAACGGAAGGAAGCAGCGAGAGGAAAAACAGGCATATGGGCCTGAACGAGAGAGGATGAATACAGAAACGGGGTGAAACGGGGGAGATAAAAGAGGGAAGTAAATTAAGTGGATATCTACATAAAGTGAAATGCCAAACATATTTAAGCTGATAAAAACTTACTGAAAACGAAAAGGGAAGGCATACGAGGTAAGTAGACTTAAGTGGATGTCTAAAAAGTGGAATTTCCAGAAAATGAAATGCCAAACACTTTTTACCTAATAAAATGTGAATAAAGGGGAAAAAATGGTAAGTGTGTGAGAAAAGTAAAATAAGGTACATGTTTAACATGTCAAACTAAGCTATATAATAAAGATATATCAATCATTATTTTTCCATTGGACTGCCTCATCGAATCCTTTTCTTGTCGCATTATGGAGCTCAGGGACCGCAGGGCCAAGTAAATCAGTCTGGCCATTTACAACAAGGGCAACCAATCTTGCTTGTTTATGAGTGTCATTCTGTGAGCAATAAACCCGAATCATCCCACAGATGACAACCCTTACAGATCCCATTGGCTGTGGCACCGTAACACACTAAACCACCAGGCACCCATTTGGTTATATGATTTCCATTTAATGCAGTGAATGGTTTCCGAGGTTACAGGAAACTATCTGACTCGTCATTCAGTGTACACTTGCCTGAAGGTTGGGCTTAAAGTGGTAAAAAGCTGATGAACTAATGTGAACTCATTCATTTAGACATATCTTGAGCTTAGAGAAAATAGTCCGGCGATAAGCGAGAATAAATGAACGCTTTGAGTGCGATAAATTATTTTGTATTTTAGTATTGCTGCCCCCAGATGATTTTAGTCAGCCTAGGAGACGCTTTTTCAACTAGAAGGGTTAGATGTAATTTTCTTCAGCCTCTTTAGTGCAACATATTTGATTTGAAAAAAAGAAAAATCAGGAAGCATTACTAGCATAGTATGAAGACGCCATCAGAGTGAAAGGACAAAAAGCTGGCAACGTAACGAACAACAAATGGAGAACGTAATTATATAACCCTTTCATTATGACAGACAGATCTATCAAACCCTTTCAGCCATGAATAATATTTTTCTTAAACTGATGAAACTAGTCTATTGTTGGTCAGAATGCACTAAATAAAAGATGTAACTGGATTTCAAGGGTCATTGAGACTCTTTCTTACCCTTTCGCTAGAAGAGGTCTCATCTAAGCCGAATAAAATCGTCTGGCGGTGGCAACATAAAATGAAAATAGACGTCACTGTACGGAAGGAAAAGTTAAGTTAATAAAATATGTTTGGGAAGCAAATATGCAACAGAAATGATGTCATCTTATTGAAGGCGTTTCATTCAAGTGAATTATTTAGAATATAACTAATAATTAAAAGGAAATGGAAAAATTCCAAATATAAGTCACAGTCAGTGAATTCTGAAGTGTCACTCTCCACAACAGTTCACCCACTTTTTTTATTTACTTCCACGCTCGGAGAGTAGAAATAAAAATCTGGTGAAATACATGACAGACAGACCGAACAATAAAAGTAAAAAACAAAAAAGGATAAGAGAACCATTGCCTTACAAATATAACAAAAAATGTGAGAGAACGACTGGGTACGACAAAATGGAATTGGCTCAATATCGAACATAAGAAAAATCAAGGAAAGTACATGACAGCCAGACAAACGCAAAAAATGGGTCCAATAACAAAAAAGAGAAGTCCAGTAACGAAAATGTGGACCTGTTCATCCATCCCTTCACCCACCCAATCGTATACTGCCTATCAGCAGCGTAGAGGCACAGGGCTAGGCCACTCACTTAAGATATACAAGGACCGGGCGAAGAGCTGCTTGTTCCTAAGTGGTATTATGTGTGTGACTAACTTCATCTGTCTTCGTATGATCCGTACGAGGTACATCCACTTGGAGCGCCTTCACCAACTACACTACCAAAAGTCCATTTGTTGGTTATATGGTTACCACCCAACGTAGTAAATTCCTGAATTACAGGAAACTCTTTGGCTTGTCATACAGTGCAGTCACCTGAAGACAACACTGCACTGAGTGAATGGACGGTGGGCGATGCCACCCGACAGACAAATAGTACAACAGATACAAATCCACACACACATAAAAAAAGTGACAGACAATCGAACGGTAAAATGGGTCCCAATAGCCTAAGTAAGAGGCCAACATGGAGACTGGAAAGTGGTGTGTGCGAATTACACAGGGGGTCTGACTCATTTTTTCACCAGCCTGATTTGATGCCGTGTGGGCGGCCAAGCCAGTACTGACAATGACATTACTATCAATTTCAGTTCCAGGACAATTTTTTTTTCTAGTTCATACTAGAAACAGAGATTGCTATTTCAGTTCGGGTGATATCCATCGTTGTGTAAAGGACTGGAATTAGGACTGTATTCTAAATGGCTTTGGATGACACCGAGGCCTAATATACAGTATATTCCTAAGCAACAGGTGTTACAAAATCTATAGTCATTTAGAATACAACCCTTAGTCTCCATTCACCCCTCAGCTGCTATAGCGTCTTATACATTTGCCTTGCTACTGCCTGATGAACTTACTCAACTTAAAAGGCAACTCAACGAAGTGAATGGGTCAACTTTTTCATTGCGATAAGGCTTTGTTTCATTCTTGCTACTGTCAGATTTGTTTGTCAGCTCTGGCAAGACTAGCCGTATCGAAAGGGTTAATGAAAGTTGCTTCTAACCTCTCCAGTTCGAAAAATGATTATTATTCCCTTGGATACAGTGATGCATTTTTTTTTTTTTTTTTACCTTAATCACATTGTGAAAAATGCATTTTAAAAGTTTGAGTATCAGAAATCTCATCTTAAATTGAGAGCCCTCCCTAAGGGGGTCATCACGTCAGCCGCGAGCCGATGCATATCTAGCGCGGCTCGGAATATGACCTTGACCTTGACCTACTTTCACCAATTTCGATCTCGTGGGAGATTTTCATCCCTCTTACACACCTATAAACTTTTGTGATGATATCTTGGGCGGATGTGAAGTTATCGTGCTAACAGACACACAGACCTTGACCTACTTTCACCAATCTCGAACTCGTAGGAGATTTTCGTCCCTACTACACACCAGTAAAATTTGGTGATGATATCCTGAGCTGTTGCTAAGTTTTCATGCTAAAAGACACATAAACACACAGACACATAAACACACAGACAAACTGAAAACAACACCAGCTTCGCTATCGCGGCTCGTAAGAACGCGGCAAGAAACGTGATGCCACCATACTAAACACTTTAACATATATTCCAAAATCTCATTTACTTCAGAGATTCTTTCTTTTTGTTAATAAATTTATCTTTTCATCGGAGATGTTCTTAGCACCTCAATGCCAGCGCGAAGCATCGCAATGGGTTCTTGTGGGAATCCAGAGGGGCATCCTGAAATGACCAGTTTCCTGTTTGGTAACACTCACTGGCAACAGTGAAGAAAAAATAGTTTGTGTATGAATATTATTTTGTTGAAAACAAAAGCCCATAGAACTCAGCTGTTTTCACAGCCATTTTCTTTTCTGTGTATACAGGAAAGTGAAAGTGAAAGGAGTAAAAATATTAGGAAGGGGGTACAAGGTTGACTTGAAGTTGAACCTGGGAGTATCAGGGTCGAAAAAGTTTTGAACCACAGGCTTATTGGCATGCTCTTTATTTACCATTCAGCTAATTGAAAAAAAAAAAAAATAGGGAAATACAGTCGCTGTAGACACGAACAGGGATTTGAAACGTGGCTGAGGGCAATTGAAGAGATGTGCTAGACCCTCGAAGAAAAGTCCCTCCCCACAGGAGAATTCGAACATCACCGGTATGGCCCTCATAAACAAAGCACGCCATGTTATCAATTACATCACAACCCTCCCCGTCGTATGCCTCCAGATGTGCACAACCCAGGCTAATCTCTCCTTATTTATCGACAGCTCTGCAACTCCCACGGCAGCTCTTACATAAATACGACTGAGCTTAAGAATAGCAGCGATGTATCAACAAAAATTTGCAAATAAATAAATAAATAAATTTATATATATATATATATATATATATATATATATATATATATATATATATATATATATATATATAGAGAGAGAGAGAGAGAGAGAGAGAGAGAGAGAGAGAGAGAGAGAGAGAGTGTCTCTGCTATTCTAACTTGTAATTATTTTTACGATGAAAGCTTTTTACCCAGATATGTTTCTCATTGATGAAGAAAGGGAAGGTCAAGCCAACGTTTTTGTACCTTCCCGAAGGACTATCTTTCATATATTGGTGTAAACCTTCCACCTGCACAACTTAAAGCAGTGTGAAATCCAGACACACTTGCATTTACTTAACCTTACATGATGCAGCCTTGTTATACGTGAAGAAATAGACTCCATTCTTAAAACCAGGATTTCTAGTCATCAGATACACCAGGTATATTATAACTGTCACGTGTCACGTAGGTTTGTCTGCTGTGTTTAGCATACAAAATTCTAAACGTAAGATAAAACAGAACACGAAAGCATGGAAATGTATAAAGTACAACACACAATACGAATAAATGGAGGTGCAAGGGAATGGAAAGGCGGAAAAACGATATAATGAGGACGGCTTCCTTACAGTATATTCGTATCATAAGTAAATGCAAAATCAACTCACGCACCGCCTAAGAAACCGGATAATCATAAAGACATATTTTTATTCTCAGCACTTACACCAGTGAGAAATTTTTGCCGACCGTGGGAATCAGGGTTCGAGCGTGGGAAATTTTTAACACTAGAAACTTGGACTCTTGGTGGAAAGGGATAAAGAGAAAGAGCAAGAAAGGATGTTACTCGCTGGTGTTATTTTCCTGACCTGGTAGATAAATGATTTACAGCATGACAAATACAGTCGTATAGATAGACAGCTAATTGATAGACAGACAGACAGACAGACAAAAAATGACAGAGGCAGACACAGCCAGATAGACAGATACGTACATAGATAAACAGATAGATAGAGAAATAAAGATAGACAGATAGACACACAAATAGCCGGATACTGTACATACAGTATACAGAGATAGAGAAAAGTATATATAATGAGAGAGAGAGAGAGAGAGAGAGAGAGAGAGAGAGAGAGAGAGATATTTCCCACAAACAAATAGGGTGGGTATGATCTATAAACTCACACAACAACCAGCGGCCTACATTTAAAACACCCACCAACTTTTCACTACGATGACCAGGCAATTTTATTGAACTTTTCACCAGACAATTTTATTTATTATTTTGCAAAGGATCTCTAGCAATGAAGGGGGATACAAAGGCTGCTTCTAACATCTCCATTTCAAAAGTCCCTTCTGAACTGAGTGTTATAAGCCTATGACTAACAATAAAGCATACGTTACCCTAGTGAAAGGGTTAAATAATGTCAAAAGCATGACATAAAACCCAACTATCACTCATTAACTTGAAAGGTATACAGCACAGACACATTAAACACACGAAACACATCTTCCAACTCACAGCATGCTAACCCACCCACATATCCATCAACCCACTCACGCCACACTCTTCACTCACAAAACCACCCACCTACTCTCACAGCATTTCAACTCACTGAAACATCCACCCACACACACACAACACACCCACTCACTCACATTCACACATATATCCATCTACCCATTCGCAACACACTCATGCACAACCCATACAACACCCGTCCTCTCACTTGCAAGAACCAGCCGACATAAATGTCTAAACCCTAGAAGTTCCCTGAGACCTCCCATCTCCTGCCCTTCCCTATTCCTTGCTCTTGCACACACACACACACACACACACACACACACACACACACACACACACACAAAACCTAAACAACACTTATTCACTAAAAACCCATGTCCTAAAACACAAAGCAAAAATACAGCCACTCACATACCCACTCAAATGCCCGCTCTCTCACATGAACTAGCTTACATGACAGTGCCCTAAACCAGAGGCGTCTCACATCCCACCTCAACTCCGTCGACTAGGACAAATGCCCTCCATCATTTTATTTTTTATTTTTCCTGACACCTCCCACAGCCGTCATGCACACCCGCACTCGTATTTCCACCTGCTATTTCTCTAATGTTCAAGTTCCGAAGAATTGCTTTCCAAGGGACACTGATGCAATTGCTACAAAGGAATATAAATATCACTAAAACTACTCGGTCAAATACAATATTGGCGACTGAGGTACTCATATTACTACCATAATTATTAGGGGTCATATTTCACAATTCCTTGTCCTCAGCGAGTTACCGGGAGATTGTTCTGTAATTTCCGAATTTTGGAGTAAATGATTCCACCAAAGACAATGAAGTATTAGCTACATACGAATTATTACCATTTCTATAATTGCGCGGGGGCATATTCTCAATGACTCGAAGATTTCGTAACACCTATTTCCTCAGCCACTTGTTTTGTGTATGACACCTTCATATTCTCCTGTATATTACTGATACAAAATAACTAATATGCAAATAATATTACGGAACAATATTCAAAATTTATGGCTAAAGAAAAAACGGCAAAGAAGTCTCCCACGCCACCGATACTACGGCTCTGTCAAACGATACCAGCCAGCCCCAAATTATCCCCTTCCAGGTGTAAGGGACGAGACTGGGTATAAGCTAGAATATTTGACGGCAGATGACCTCTCCAGTTCCTGGAAGCAGTAGTAATCGAAAAATCTCTTCATTCATATCTGTGCATGAGAACTGAGGTGCTAGAGCACACCACGTTTTTTCTTTTTCAAAAAGTAAGCATTAATCATTAATCTTCAACTTGATTGTAAAATGAAATGAAGTAATATTCTATTTGACTGAGTTATGTTAGTGTGTGTGTATTTATCTGCTTTGTGTTTGGGTGTAGGTATGGAGATATGTTTACGATGTGAGGTGTAGCAACACACCCTCCTCCTGGAGTTTCAAATGTATGCAAGTAAAGGAGGTCCATTGTTCCTTTTGTCATCAGGCCATCAGGCTTCCTCATAAAACAACTGCTGTACCTAAAATAATTATTTTTAAAAATCCCATTTCTCTTCAACCACAGCCAAAACAAAGAGTGAGGGAATGTTCTGGCTTTTGCTCTTTGGCTTCATTCATATTCATGTCCACTGCTCCGATCTCAGTGGAACATTTTAAAGAGATTAGGTGTTACAGTGCCGACAAAAATACATTACCTTATATTACTAGGGCAAAGTTTCCCGTGAAGGTGAATACCTTTATTATCGTGAATTTTTAAAATCTTGTTGCCACCAGACGATTGTATTCTGTTTGGGAGAGAAAGCAATTTTATCTATCTTAGGAGAGACTTTTCTAACTGGAGGTGTTAAACGGAGTCGTCAATAAAATTTTGTTTCACTAATGTGCTCTCCAAAGCAGAACAAAATAATCAGAAGTAATAACACTCGTATGTCCTCGAGTAACAGCATGATATGGACCGGTATTGAACTGTGGACGTGCAACACCCGCACATACCTATACAGGAAGAGTTAAACTTTAGTCCAGGGTTAACCCCTTCACTGAACTGAATGAAATCGTCAGGCTGTGGGGAAAATAAAGCCGTCAGTGTACTGAACCGGGTAACAGGAACTTGTAAACCCTTCGCTACAAGGGGCCTTCATCATGAACAGGGACAACGTCATCACAATGAATGGCATAATAGAGATTTTCTAATTCCATCGCTACGAGAGGGATTATCCTAAGGTTTACAGAATCATCAGGCGATAACGAAAACAAAACAGAAAAAGACGCCATCGGACTGAAGGAAAGTAAGGTAGGCAGCCTTTATCAAGCCATCCCCAAAGGCGCTGTGTAAATATGGAGATTCCTACAATTCCTTAACACAAGATATATTAGAGGGTTATTGATTTTGTAGCCAGCGTTAATACAAAGTTCAGCATTAAATGTATGTGCAAATTGGAAGAGTGTTGCACGTGTCTGACAGGCATATAGCACATACCCAACCTCCAACCTGTGTGTGCGTGTGTGTGTGTGTGTGTGCGGACGTGCACACAAGCACGATCCCACTGTGCACCTTTCAGATCCTCAAGTTTTTTTGTTAAATTTTTTGTTATTTTTTTTTCCAGGTCTAAGTATTAGTAAGCATTCTTTTACCCTGACACTGACGCTATGAAGAAGCTGGTATGTCTGATTTTTTTTTTTTTTTTTTTTTTTTTTTACCGCGTACATTGCTCAGTTGTCTTTACACCTCCTTGTAATGAATTTCTTTCCTGTTTAGACCAGAGTATACCAGTTCAAGCCCCTTGTGGTTAATGTATATCCTTCCAGGTCACATTGGGTTCAGCATTCTGTAAATCAGTTCAGCTCAGTACAGTTCAGTTCCAGTCATTTCTCTGGATGCGTGTGCCAAAAATCAGCTTTGCCACAGGGACGACTCTTGAAATATGACAATGCAGGTCTTTTAGGTCCTTTAGAACCCTTCAGGTCCATGAGGTTCATCAAGCCCATCCGATCCAACCCCTATCCTATCCTCCCTTGACTCACTGGCCATTGGCACCTTCCTTTCAACCCCCTAAGTCCTATTTGCTCACCCCCCCCCTCCACTCACCTATGACTCCCACCAGCCTGAACCCACTACCACCCGCCACCCACCACGCCGTCCAGCCTCCACGTTGTTTTGACTGGCGTGGATCAGAAAAAAGAGCAACACAAAGCTTTATGGCCGCAGTCAGGAATATCGGTGCTTCTCTGCCAGCATCATACACCAGTTTTTAGCATTTTAATTTCCCAGCCGATCGGAAATTCGTTAATGACAAGTTAATTAGCTGGAGTGCGGAGGACGCGGGTGGATGAATTGCAGGAATGTGTGACAGGAAGGATGAACGAAAGATGAGCTGCACAGAATGGGATGAATAAAAGATGCACTGCAAAAGGAAAGGATGAAGAAAAGATGGACTGGCGGAATATGGACAAGGAATAGAGAAAGGATGAACAGAAGCAGCTGGCACTGGGAAACAGCACAGAAGAGGGAAAAACAAAAGATGAGTTATCAGAATATGGGACAGGGAACAAAGAAAAATAAACAAAAGATCTGGGGATAGAGGAGGATAACACAAACCAGCCGGAATGTGGGAAAGCACAAAGAAAAGTGATGAACAAAAAGCAGATCATTCCAGATACTTTTGACCTTAGGTGACCTTGAAAGGTCAAAATCAAGGTCACTGGTATTCAGGGGGCTATAACTCGAAACCGGTAGAAGATAGATATATTTACTATTATCAAGATATAGGAAATCTCATATGGGCTCTCATTTAGTATCATGACCTTTGACCTTGAGTGACGAAAGGTCAAATGCAAGATCACGGATTTTCTGAGGGCTGTAACTTGAAAATGTATTGCGCCATTACCTTAGACTTTAATTGTTTACTGACACTAAATGGCAGTAGCGATTCAGTATTAGCAACAATAAAATAACTGCTGTCGGGTGAGGGTTGTTGTGCCTAGCACCACTTGTCTATGTTGATTCAGTTCTCTAAGGCCCCTGATTAACACCTTATTACAAAATTTAGTCTGTGTAAGCCATGTGCAGCATCTGAGAAATTCCACAACTTTGGAATTTAAAGAGACATACACTGGAAATGAAACTGTGCCTTCCTACAAGCACAGTGCTGGGTGAGTGTCAGTTGGTCAAATGTATTATTCTTGAGATCATGCCATACCCGATATGACGGCGTAATATAAATCTAATTTAATTCATATTTTTTCCTGGCCGTGGTGCCTACTTAAGGGAAAAGGGATTAAAAACAAACCTCACACTTTTGGTTAGTCAAAAGAATACATTATTAGGGAGAAAGCAGCCATTCCAATGGATAAGTTACACACAATATCAGCTGTTTTTGGAACACTGTTCAATGATCCATAAATAATGAAAGAGACTATTTTCGAACTTCTGTGACTGCTGGTACACTGTAATGAAGTGAAGGAAGTACTAAGTATCATCTAAACAAATTTATTAATAACGAAGGTACTCAAATTATTCTGAGACCTCAGAGCAATGCATCATCCTTCATTGCACACGTCTTATATTCATACCAGATGGACAGTACTCGTAATACAGCCAGCCAAACAATATGCATAAAAGTTCCAACAGAACAGAACGACAGATGTGTAGAATATAATGACAGATCTTCTGAACACATATACCGTAGTCATCGTAAAAGATTGGGGACAGTCAAACCAAATCATGTGGGGGAAAATGTTGATATCAATTATGTGTGAAGAAAATGAAAAAAATAAAAAAGGCAGATTGACCAACTGCCAAGATGCTTTCACATGCACCGCCTTCACAACAAACACTCCATTCGCTATTTGTACTTGGCCAACATGGAGAGGATTAAGCCTGTCTTTCGCTCTCTTTCCATACAGAGGACCAGTCCTGCAGCAGGCTACACGTGGACTCACAAAAAAGGTGACATTTATACGCTACAGCGATATTATTGTATTTATATCAACTTCATGGACACCAACGAGAATACTAGTTAACACATGACATGTACAGTAGAGGATAGAGTGATGCATGCACTTACTTCTTGTGCTTGCAATTCGCCTTCAACAATGTGGTATTTAATTTGTTATAATCATCTCAATACCTGATCCCCTTTTCCTGATGAAATTGTCACATTGGAAACTGCCGCTTAAT
This sequence comes from Coenobita brevimanus, assembly GCF_032717465.1. Lineage (NCBI taxonomy): Eukaryota > Metazoa > Arthropoda > Malacostraca > Decapoda > Coenobitidae > Coenobita > Coenobita brevimanus. Next base: position 30,123,001 of record NC_137045.1, on the reverse strand, counting down.
TATTACGATTTTTAAAAATCGGTAAATGGTATACTGGTTTACAGTTTTAGATGACCGAACTCCGCCATAATAAGATGAAAAATTTTACAGTATGTATGTAATGCAAAATGGGGTATTACAGATCGTTCACTTTCACTTTCCTTGTACTTATCTTACTTATCTCAGTCTTCCTTTCTCTCTTCCTCCCATTTTCATTCCCTCTCAACTTCCCCCTTTTCCTCTCCTTTTTTTCACTTCTTATTTCCATCTCTTACTCTCTCTTTCGAGGGATTAGTGGGTGTGAGGGAGCGCTCCTGCTTTTCTCTCGTTGTCTTTAATTAACAGAACTGTTTTAGGAGTCCCTCCCCATTAAAAAAAAACACACACACGAAATGACCAACATATCTATTGCTGTTTGTTTTATTTTTACGTTGTAGAGTTAAGTTTTTGTTACAACTGAGGACTTGACATGAAGAGATCACAATTCTGAGCCAAGTTAAAGTGGACAGAAAAGGGCAGTTCCAGTATTTCATCGTGAAGGGAAGGGAAATGTGTTGGACGCTGAAGTGTGAGGACGATCGAAGTGAAGAAAAGGGAAAATCAGCATCATCAGTTATGGTATTCTTGTGTTATAACAGCGAAGAACATTACTGGACATGTCCCCACCTCCCTCCTAAACGAACACATAACTTTTACTGAAATCGATCATGTTCAAAGTGATGGCACACGTTTCATTAATATCCTTGTTGTCTGTAAGTCCTTTACCCCTGCCCCACAACACACACACACACACACACACACACACACACACACACACACACACACACACACACACACACACACACACACACCACTACACTAACACACATCACTACACTAACACACACCGCTCTACACACACACACACACACACACACACACACACACACACACACACCACTACACTAACACACACCACTACACTAACACACACCGCTCTACACACACACCACCACACATATTACCCCACAAATATCGCCTCACACTACCTCCCCCACACATCCGCTTCGTTGCCACCCACCTGTTCCTGCTACGCTGCTCTCCGCTGCCATATGCAAATGTTTTAACGATATCATCAACCAGCCTGTGCTTTACCTTACCTTGCCTCGCACTGCCATGCCTTGACTTGATTATCCGCTCCCCCACTCGTCACACGTCTTACTCAGTCACTTGTTCACTCACTCACTCTCTTCCAGTTTCATACACTTGTCTTTCATTCATACACTCCTACCCCACAGTTTATTTCCCTTCCATTCGTGCACTTCCCTTGCTCTCACACTCTTTCACTCTGAAGTTTTATTCCATTAATTCCTTCACACACTCACTTCTCTTGCACAGTTGTATCCCCTTCCCTCTTCAGGTATTACTTCCCGATTCAGGTAATTTAATTTCCCTTCTTCTCATACACTTTTTCTACCATCGCATTTCTCTTCACTCACGCATTTGCATTCCACTCATTCCCTTCTCATTAACACTGCATTTCCCTCTGCCCATACATCTTTCTTCCACCCATAGTTTCCTTTCACTCACGGATTCATCTTCCACTTATGCAGTTCTCTTCAACTCTTGCACTTTCTTCTCATCAAGCACTTCTTCATTCAGACATTTCCCACTCATTTAACCACGTCTCCTCCACTCGTTCAGTCTCTTCCCCCTTCAGTCCCATTACATAGCGATACTTTTATACTTACACCTTCGCCCACCTATGGTGGAGGCATTAAGTGAATGGTCTGCCCGTCCATGCATTCCTGGGTCCATGTCTGTAACACTATTGTCTGCTCGATATCTCCTGAACCCACTGACGGATTTCCGGTGTTGCTGTTTGCTGATGATACAGTACTGTTGAGTGAAGATGAATGGGAGTTGCAAGGTTTGGTGAATGAATTTGGGACAGTGTGTAGGAGGAGGAATCCGAAAGTTAATGTAAACAAAAGTAAAGTTATGGTGTTTGAGGGGAATGAAGTCACAGAGTGTGCAGTGAGGTTGGATGGTCAGGATATGGAGAATGTGAGTGCATTCAAGTACTTGGGTAGTGTGATGAGTAAGGATGGAACTTTGGGGGATGAAATGCGTGAAAAGGTACAGCAGGGAAGGAAGGTTGTTGGTACACTGAAAGCAGTGATGAGAAATAGGGAGGTGAGTATGGAAGTTAAGAAGTCACTGCATGATAGTATTGTGATCCCTACCCTGACGTATGGAAGCGAGGCATGGACTTTGCAAGAGGGGAACAAGTCAAGAGTGAGAGCAGTGGAAATGAGTTACCTGAGAGGAGCATGTGGAGTGACGTGGAGGGACAGGTTGACGAATGAAGAAGTGAAGGAACGCTGTGGGGTAGATGTGGATGTGGTTGAGAAGATTAGGAGAAATACACTGAGGTGGTTTGGACATGTGAAGAGAATGGAGAATGAAAGACTGACTAAGAGGGTGTATGTAGGTGAGGTGGAGGGAGGGAGAGGGAGAGGTAGACCAAGGATGAGGTGGAGGGATGGAGTTGAGAGGTATATGAGGGAGGGGGGGGTGAGTTGGGGGGAGTGTAGTCAAATGGTGGGTGACAGAGTGACTTGGAGGCGTTTTGTCTGTGGCCACCCTTTGCGGGATTAGGGCGTCGGCCTATAGATAGATAGATACACACACACACACACATATATATATATATATATATATATATATATATATATATATATATATATATATATATATATATAATATATGTATGTACACACAAAACAACTATCGTTACACCTTCTGCGCGATATAAAATGACACACGAATGAAGGTTTTTGATAACAGCCTCCTCCATTGGTATCCCTGCGTGTGTTTGTTGCATATTTATTATAAGCTATATCCATTGCTTCTCCCATGCATATTTCTACCTCGTCCTATTTGGCAACTCACCCACTGTCAGGCTTACCAACCCTAGCGAGACAGCCAGGTTGTTCAGTATGAAACACATCGAACCCCCCTGTAACGATAGGTTTTTGCTGTGTGTACATATATATATATGTAAATATATATATATATATATATATATATATATATATATATATATATATATATATATATATATATATATATATATATATATATATATATATATATATATATATATATATATATATATATATATATATATATATATATATATATATATATATATATATATATATATATATATATATATATATATATATATATATACATATATATATATATATATATATATATATATATATATATATATATATATATATATATATATATATATATATATATATATATATATATATATATATATATATATATAAAAAATATATTATATATAATATATAATATATTATATTTCGAGACACAGGATGTTAAAACAATTGGACAATAGTCAGAGAGTTGGGAATGGTCACCAATCTTTGGGACTGGTTGAATGAGAGCAAAGTTCCAGCAAGAAGAAAAGGTAAAAGTTGATTGACAAAAGCGAAAGAGTTTACCTAGGCAGGGTGTAAGCACAGAAGCACAGTTCTTGAGGACAACAGGAGGGACCCCATCAGACCCATATGCCTTGTTAGTATTGAGGCCAGTGATGGCAGAAAGTACATCAGCTGAAGAAATTGAAATCTCAGCCATGAGGAAGTAAGAGGTGGGAAGTGATGGAGGAACAGCACCGGAATCGTCTAAGGTGGAATTGGAGGAGAAAGTCTGAGCACAGATATCTGCTTTATCAGTAGAGAAAATAGTTACAGAGTCATCAGAGTAGAAAAGTGGCGGGAAAGATGATGAGGTAAAGTTGTTAGAAAGGTTTTTGACAAGGTGTCAGAAGGAGCGGGAAGAATTCGAGCTGGAGAGTTGAGAGCATTTAGTACGGATGAAATTATTTTTCGCAGAGCGAAGAACAGACTTAGCACAGTTCCGGGCAGAAACGTATAAAAGATGTGATTCAGTGGTGGGTTGGCTCCGGTACCTTTTATAGGTCCTCTCCTTGTTGTGGACAGCATTAGAACAAGCGTGATTAAACCAAGGCTTTCTTGCGTTAGTCAAAGGATATGAGAAAGGAATGTATGCTTCCATGCCCGAGAGAATAGCCTCCGTAATGCACAAGGCACATTCAGATGGCTCCCGGCCATGGAAGCAATAATCATTCTGTGGAAAATCAAAGAAGTACTGCCTGAGGGCCTCCCAGTCAGCAGCTCCAAAGTGTCACAAACAACTTTTCTTTGGAGGGTCTGCAGGCTGTACCCGAGCGATAGGACAGGTTAAGGTGATAAGGTTGTGATCGGATAAGCCCAACGGAGAGGAAAGATTAACAGTATAAGGAGAAGGATTAGTTGTAAAGAAGAGGTCAAGTATGTTGGAGCTTTCTCCAAGGCGGTCAGGGATAAGGGTAGCGTGCTGTACAAGCTGCTCTAGGTCATTAAAGATAGAAAAGGTGTAGGCTTGTTCACCAGGTGGATCAGTGAAAGGAGAGGAGAGCCAAAGATGGTGGTGAACACTGAAATCTTCTACAAAGGAGATTTCAGAGAAAGAAGAAATGGATAAGATGAGTTCCATCGTAGAGGTAAGATAGTCGAAGAATTTTTCATAGTCGGTAGGATTACGGGATAAGTAAACAGCACAGATATACTTAGAGAACGACAGAAGAATCAAGTTCAGGAACACGAGAACAAGATAAGGCGTTGCATACATGTACACAACAGCCACCTTTGGCTTTGAAATGAGTATAGAGAAAGCTGGAGGATACAGAAAAGGATTTGCTCTCAGTTGCCTCAGACAGCTGAGTCTCAGTTAAGAAGAGGTGAGGTTTAGAGGAGGAGAGATGGTGTTCAACAGAGAGAAAGTTAGAGGAAAGGTCGCGAATGTTGCAGAAATGAAGAAGAAGTGAGAGAGACAGAGGTTCCAGGCAGCTCGTTTAGTCGTCACCGGGAGAGGGGCGGAAGGTGGGGGCATTTATGGTCCCCCCCCCTAGGGACTCCGAGGCTTGGTTATTAGACGCCATTTTTATTTTCTAATTTTGAAAAGAAAGTGTAGTGTGTAATGTGCATATAGTTTGGTGCTGACAATTGGAGAAACTTGTGATGGAGAGCATGCTGGTCTACTGTCTGTGTTACTGAGATGCTGAAAAAGTTCAGCAAAGGGGATGGTCAGGAACTAGTCCCGGGGGCTGATGAAACGGGAGCTCCTCAGCCCTCCTTGTCATCGACTTTCCATCCACCTTGGGAGTACTGCCTTGCTTGACTGGTGCTACAGTCCACTCCACCTAAAAATTGTTTGGTAGAAACACGATGGAGTTATATATGTTAACGCTTTATTTAAATTTTGTGTGCATTTATAGTGTGTACCTTCATGCTGTATAGATAAATGTTTAACATTTTCATACAGTAAAAAATAAAAAAAAAACAAATCATCACCCTCCCCCCCCCCCAAAAAAAAAAGGCATTATACTCAGTGTGGCGGCCGCGTCACCTTGCCAAACTGGTCTTTTGTTTAATATTTTTTAGGGTTATTTGGCTTACCGGGGTAAATATGGCTAACTTTGGGTTAACAAGGTTTGATATACTGTAATGAGGGTTTACATAGAAAAGAGAGGAAAATGTGCAAAAGAGGGGGAAAGTAGAGTGACATAAGGAAGGAAGGTAGCTGGTACAACGAAGACCTTGATAAGAAACAGAGACTTGAGTGTTGCAGCTGCACGAGGCTTACATGAAGGAGTGTTTGTGCCAACTTTAACATATGGATGTGAGACTATGGTGTGGCATGAAAATGAAGCGTGAAGAGTGACAGCAGTGGAGATGGGACTACTGAGGAATATATGTGGAATACAGAGGGTGGATAGGATACGAAATATGTGATTCATGAAAGATGTGGAGTGAGGAATTCTGTGGACACCAGAATCGAAGAGTGTATTTAGGTGGTATGGTCATGTGGAGAGAATGGATAACAATAGAGCGGTGAAAAAGGTATATCTGAGCGAATTTGAAGAAGGGAGGAGGCGAGGTAGGCCAAGGAGAAGGTTGAGGGATATGGTGGATGAGTGTGTGAGGAAGAGAGGTTTGGAAGTCGGTGAGGCTAGAGGACTGACGAGATCGAGCTGGCTGGATGAATATTGTGAGGAGAAGTGCATGATCAGGGATTTGGCACCCCTTTTTAACGTGACAGCGTTTGGATTGACTCTATCGGATACGTTTATGTGAATCTACAGAACGTGGTGAATGTTTTTGGCATATCAGATAGAGCCAGAATGTTGAGCGAATAAAAACGTGATCCATTGGATTGGTCAAATTTGGGCTGTCTGGACATTGCTACTCCTCACCCTGCCCTAGGGTGGGAAAGGAGGTCCGAATAATGATGATGATGATTATTATTATTTATATATTAATTTATTTGTTTTCCATATTTTTACCTGTTATGGTCCCTCAAACTTCCACAGCAACAAGAAAATGCCACTAAACATTTCCAACAGCATCACTGTAACTATTATTTCTTAACTGATTTTTAAAATGCAACAAGCATCAGAACCAAAAAGAAAATTTCTAATTTTTTATATAAAGATTTCTATACAGCAGTCTTGAATGTGATTAAAAATGCTGTACCTTGAAGCTTGATTCCTCAAAAGTTGCAAGATTTGTTTCATTATAAAAGAGTATTCTGGTCTGTCTGTAGTCAGACGCCATAATCCTGTAGGCGATGGCCGTTTGTCATTGAGTTTTTTGTTTTACGGGGAGGGGCACTAAACCTCCGCCAACCCATTTGTTGACACATAGGGAACACGTATGGGTTGGTTATATGGTTACCACCTAGCACTGTACATGTTTTCCTGGCTTACAGGAAACCATTATGCTTGTCGCTCATTGTACAGCCTCACGAAAAGTTGAGTAATAAAGTGTCAGGAAAGATGGGAGAAATAGGAAGAGAAGAGGGTAGACACAGAAAAAGAATGATAAGGTTGAAGGAAGAAGTAGGCATCATTACATCAAGTGAGTCGATGATGGTCGCCACCACCTACCGCCTATTACGACCAAGTTTTTAAAACCTGGGTTTCTCTGAAGCCTTCGACATCAGCGAATAAATATGAGATCAGTCCAAAAAGAAATATAGAGCACCAACTAGCCGATGTAGCGTGATAGCAACAACAGCACTGTGTAGCGATGACTTTGAGCTATAGTCTAACACTAACCGCGTCACATCACGTCACTTATTCGTCGAAGTACATTTGCATGCGTGTGTGTGTGTGTTTTGTGCAGCTGGCGAGTTTTCTTCTATCTCCTGTCATCTGAAATCGTCAACCTTTATGGGTTGACTTTAACTCTGGGGTGAAAAAAAATTGCAAGGACCAAATCTGGAGAGTAGGGTGACTGGGGGATGATAGTCGTCGTCTGCTTCGCCGAAAGTCACGGATAAGGAGCGACGCGTGAGCAGGTGCACTGTCATGGTGCAGCATCCAGGTTTTGTTTGTCCACACCTCAGTCCTCTTCCTTCACACTGCCTCCCTCAGACACGACAGGGCATCCAAGTGTCACTATTGGCTGTCTGACCACGTGGAACAAACCCATGATGAACAACGCCCTTCCAGTCAAGAAAGACTTTCAACATCACATTTGAGCGACTCTGACGTGCATTTTTTAGGTTGCAGTAGCGATGTTCCAAGCCACTGCAACGACTGCCTTCTTGTTTCGACATCGTAGCCGTACACCCACGTTTCATCACCTGTTGACATTTTTCAGAACGCTTTCATCAGCATTCGAACAATGAAACAGCTACTGACTGACTGACGTAGTTCTCATTTTGCTCATCTGTCAGCAGTTGCAGTACAGATTTTGCGGCAACACAATGCATCTTTAATTTCTCGGTTAAAATCGTGTGGCACGAACCCTTACGGATGCCTACTTCTTCGGAAACTTCACGGACAGTCAGACGATGATTTTCACGGGTCACAGCGTGCACTTAATCAACGTGATCATCGTCTCTTGACGTGGTAGGCCGTCCAGATTTGGGATTGTCTGTAGTGGATGTTCTTCCCGATTTGAACCAGTGGAACCACTTGTGACACTGCGTACGGCTCAAACAATCCTCCCTATAAGCCTGTTCAACATTTGAAACCTATCCATACATGTTTTTACCAATCTGAAACAGAATTTCGCACAGGCACGTTGCTCTTCAAAATCCTTTATTGTTCAACTTGCAACAAATCGCCAAGTGCACTAAACACACGTTCACTCAAGCATGTGTACCTCGAAGACTAAGTGACATGGCGTGATGCGGCTGTGTTAGGTTAAAGCTCAAAGTCGCCGCTACACAATGCTCCCGTCGTAATCGGGCTACGCTGGCTAGTTGGTCCGCTATTTAAAAAGTTTGGTTAATTTTTAGACAGACCTCATAAAGAGAAATTAAGATCAACATACATACAGCATAAATTATTTGTGACATAACTCCTGAGAATTTGTACATTTTCATATTCTTAAACAAATGAAGGGACATACTGTATAAAAAAGAAATTTGCATACTAGGAATACTTTTGACAGCAGTGAATCAGGCGGCATCCTCGGTTATTGGCTGATTGAATGTTTTACGCTGAGAATGTCTTAAACTGGGAGGTAGAAGGGCTCACCATCCACTCACTCGATGTAGTGCTGCTGTCGGGTGTCTGCCCTTTCCTTTCTTCCATCCTTCTTTCCTTCCATCCTCTTCTGTCTTTCCTTCATTCTTTCCTTGTCCTTCTGCCTACGGGTGACTTTACACTCCCTCCTGTGTCTTTCTTTCCTTCATTCTTTCCTCTTCCTTCTGGCTGTGGGTGACTCTACACTGAGTGACAAGCCAAATTGTTTCCTGTACACCAGGAAACCATGTACTACGCTGGGTGGTAACCATATAGCCAAATTTTGGCACCTGGTGGTTTAGTGGGTAATTATTGCGCTCCAATCGGATTGAGCCGGCGAAGGTTTATATCTAAGGGATTGTTGGGGTTGATTGGTCATGTAATGCCACTCAGGGATGAGTGAGGCTGGTCACTCTTACCTTAAATGTCGGGACCAACTGCCTAGCCCAGGGCTCCTACGCTCCCCATGGGGCAGTGTAGGACTGGATGATGGATGGAAGGATGGACGTCTTAAATGTCACTCTAATTTTGTTTGACCTATGCATGTGAAAACATAATTTGACATTTCATCAATAAATGACCATATAATTAAGCATCCAAGTTTGATATGTGCATGCAAAAAGAACATTTAAATTCCAAGTATGGTTTATACTAGCTATAATGTATAAGAAATTATCCTAACCACTAAGGGTGTTATTTCAGAATAACATCCAACATTGAAATTAACGTGACGCTTGCATAGTTAATGAAATTCAGTGCAGTTTCTCTTCCTGAATCCTACACTTGAAATACGTCCTACTGTATACTGAAGTTAGTAATCAATTATGAGGGAGAGATTTTGGGGCTTCCATCTCTATCCATAATAAGACCTAAGCTGGGTTGAATTTCATCATGCTAAGTTTTGCTGGGATACGTTAACTTACTGTAAAATGCCATGATGTAAACGGTTTCACTAATAAACAGAAACAAATAAATAAATGAAAGTTTGCATAGCATGGGAGAGAAAAAAAACACAAGAAGAGTGGAGTAATAATAGTGATTTTGTGTAAAAAAGTTTCTCCCAGTCACTGGCATCTTCCGGGTCTAGGGGGAGCAGAGTTGCCACTTCCGATTTGGAGCATTTCTCTGTAGCGTTCATGACTCGTGCCACTTTTCATGTCGCTAAACAGGGATTTAGATGGCTTCCAATATTATAGCAAGACACCCCCCCCCTCCCCCTGCCTAGCGATAGCTTGCTTTGCATGCATTCTGTTTGCCACAGGGTTGGTTAGGAGCCTTTTGAATGCTTGGTTTTGATGATGTTTATCTTAGAAAACATCCTTTCAAGTAAGGCAGATGAATGTGACAAGGCCAACAGATCACGCATGAATGTTGAAAGGGTATAAAATTTAGGCTTATTGTTCTATCCTTTACTTGGAGTAATTCTTGCCAAGAAGAGGTTGGCAACTGGTTCAGATTTTAAAGAGTATCCCTGGCAGCAACAGATCCTGCCACTGTTATTGTAAATCATCCAAGTCTGCGTCTGCCACGAGTGAGAACTAAACTGCTGCTACAGGACATGGAAAATCTTTAATTTTTATGAACTTGACAAAAACTCCAAAATTCCTTAAATTTAGGGAAAAAGATCCAAGACTCCAAGGTCGGAGCTAATAAACCCAAGATCTGGTAGAAAAACCCTAGGAGTGGCAACACTGTTGTAGCAACAGATTAACGCTAGAAAATTATGCTAGTCACGAAGCAGCGTTACGGAAAGGATCTAGAGCTGTATTGCAGCATTTTCTGCCACAGAACGACCGAAAAAAAGCAATAAAAGGTCAAAAATAAGGGCCAGGTTAAGGTAAAGAAATAGTTGCAAGAGACATACGGCATCTCAGGAAAGCACGGAGCCAAACATGACGTACGATGAAGAGGTACTATTCTGTATCCATCGTCTGTGGTGTGAGGTACTGCTCGCTGAGAGTGCACAGATTCTCCTTGGTCCAGTGTACAGGTGCGTTTCTCTGCAGGTGTGATGGACAGCCCGTGGGAGTCATAAGCAATAATTCGCCGACATACCTCTGCAGCTGAGACAAACGGGAGGTGTTACGTGAGTGATTTTCATGTGATAGGTTTAAACACAACAACAGAGTGTGAGAAGGTAGGATACTCTGTCGTTTGAGGAGGAAAGAGCAATAACATGAAGCACACACACACACACACACACACACACACACACACACACACACACACCTGCGCACTGCATTCTAGCTTACGATGGACGATTTTACTCATCTCAAGGAAACCCCCCACATCAAAGGAACTGAAGATCCTCGTGTGGTCGATACTCAGATATAAACCTTTATTTATTGATTGATTTTATTTACTTATATTTATTTTTTATTTATTTATTTGCTTGCAGGCGTGATGGGTATGAGACAAGTGGTGGGGCGGGAGCTGTGGGCACTGAGGCAGCAGCTGGCTTCTTATCTGCCATCCTCCTTTCTGGTCAGTGCCATTGCCTACTTCTGTCTATCTATCTATTGCCAGACGCCTCAATCCCGTTTGGGGTGGTCACAAACAAATCGCCTCCAAGTCTCCCTGTCCCCCGCCATTTCACTGCCCTGCTCCCAACTCACACACCCCTCTCTCATATACCTCTCCACCCCATCCCTCCATCTCATCCTCGGCCTCCCCCTCCCTCTTCCCCCCTCCACCTCACTCACATACACTCAGTTCGTCAGTCTTTCACCCTCCATTCTCTCCACATGGCCAAACCACCTCAGTGTGTTCCTCATAACGCTTCCTATCACATCCACATCCACACCACAACGCTCCTTTATATCCTCATTTGTCAGCCTGTCTCTCCATGTGACTCCACAGGCTCCTCTTAAATAACTCATTTCCACTGCTCTCACTCTTGACTTGTGTCCTTCCAACAACGTCCAAGCTTCACTTCCATACGTTAGAGTTGGTATCACAATACTGTCATGTAGTAACTTTTTCACTTCCATGCTCACTTCCCTGTTTCTTATCACTGCTTTCAAAGAACCAGCTACCTTTCTTCCCTGCTGTACCCTTTCAAGCACTTCACCCTCCAAACCTCCATCCTTACTCATCACACTACCCAAGTACTTAAACGTACTCAAATTTTCCAGTTCCTCACCATCCAACCTCGCTGTACATTTACTGACTTCACCCCTCTCAAAGACCATCACTTTACTCTTCCCTACATTCACCTTTAGCTTCCGTTTCTTACACACTCTCCCAAACTCATCCACCAAGCCTTGCAGCTCCCCTTCGTCTTCACTCAACAACACAGTATCATCTGCAAACAGCAGTACAGGGAGTTTCCAAACACTATCCTTTCTCACCAGGGCCACTCCAACATCCACTACCCTACCTTGTACCTCTTTTATTACCCCATCTATGTACAGATTGAACAGCCATGGAGACATGACACATCCCTGTTTCAACCCAACTTTCAAAGAGAAAAATTCACTTAGTTCGCCATCCACACGCACTGCAGCCTTCGCACCATCTTATATAATCTTCACAGCATTCAGCAACTTCCCATCTACTCCATATATTCTTAACACTTTCCACAATCCTTGTCTATCCACCCTGTCATATGCTTTCTCCAAATCCATGAAAGCCGCATACAACTTCTTTCCCTTCTCTAGAAACTTTTCCACTAAAGATCTAAGAATGAATATCTGATCTACACAAGCTCTTCCCTTCCTAAAGCCTCCCTGTTCTTCTCCAACTAATTTCTCTGTTCTTTCTCTAACTCTGTCAATAAGTATCCTACCATACACTTTTCCTATTATACTAAGAAGACTTTTACTATTATACTAAGAAGACGTTGCCTACTTCTTTGTTTTAATTTTGCTGCTTCTAGGCGATTTTATTCACCTTAGTGGTGGGTTTCTGTAGTGAAGACGTGTGGGTATTTTTCACAGCTTACTGGCAGAATGAAGTCCTTTACACACACACACGAGAGAGAGAGAGAGAGAGAGAGAGAGAGAGAGAGAGAGAGAGAGAGAGAGAGAGAGAGAGAGAGAGAGAATTAGTCACCAAGCTCCAGAGGTCAACCCATCTAATACGTTACTGTACAGTCGACATCAAAAGCCCTGTCGCCTCTCCTGCTGTTCTCTCCATGCATCAGTGAAATGAATCCCAGGCCACTGACACTGATGCCTTCTTGTGGCCTGAGATCAGTGGCATAAGCGTTGTTTGCTGCAGGTCCATCACAGTTGAAAACTCGTAGAAAAGCAGAAGACGCGATAGAAATTCTGATGCCCACTTTACATTCTGTTCTTGTTTTCATTCACCTATTAGAAGATTTAGAAGATTTTAGAACTGGAGGTAATAGATAGGCCTTTTTCGTATAAAACAAGAATCGTTTTACAGTCTAACCACATCAGTTCCATTCAAGCCTCTCCCACCCCTGTCTGACCCAAGCATTACTACCAGTCATCCACATTTTGACAGCTTACTTCTCGTGAAACAGTAATGGACTAAGGCAACGCTACGGCTCTACATCCTTTCCATACCACATCGTAACTGTGCTCTTTTTGCCATAACTTGGCCTAAAATTGCCATCTGTCCATCCTCAAGATTTATAAAATGAAGTCAACATTTAAATATGATGCTGATATTGAAGAAGTGCTTTGGAGAGGATGTAGAGCCTTAGTACTGTTTTTTTCTGCCACTAAGTCACGAAATATAAACTAGAACAGGACAGCAATCTGGGTCAAGTTAAGGTTAAAGGACTATAGCACCATGTTTCAGTGTTAATCTCGTGTTACACCTCAGGATTTCAGATGCTGCGGGTCCTTGAAAACGTTTTCAGCCAAGCCCAGAAACTAGGGGAGTACCCACACCCCACACACCACAGATACACATAGCTTCCTATGCAGATGATATAACACTTACATGTACACACCAAAACGCAAACACAGCTGCACACATCATTCAACCTTATCTCAACACACTACACGAATGGTTCACCACAAACAGGCTCAAAATAGCCCCAACCAAATCTACATTGACTCTTCTCACAAACTGGACAGCAGAACACAGTCACATCCCACACCTCACCATAAACAACACTCCCCTACCACACACACACACACACCCAAAATCCTTGGTGTAACATACAATACATCAATATCATTTAAACAACACATCACAAACATTAAAAATTAAAATAACACCAAGACTCAATGCTTTAAGGTCACTTGCCCATACAACATTCGGACACAACAAAGAAACCACCACCACAGTATACAAACAATACATACGTTCAGTGATGAATTATGCAAGCCCTGCCTGGGCTTCTAACCTCACCAAAACACACTACAACACTACAGACCATACAGAACAAGGTCATAAAAATAATCACAGGCTGCACAGCTATTACACCCACAGACCACCTACATCAAGAAACCAAAGTCCTCAAAGTCAAGGATCACCTAGACATGAGAGGCACCCAGATTCTTGCTGCAGCCTCCACAAACCCACAACATCCACTACAGTACATGGCAGCACATCCACCCACACCAAGGAACATCAAAACAACACCCAGCACACGATACCATACACAAATACTGTCATCTCTCCCCCCTCGCCCACCTCAGACCAGCTTCCAGAAGCATATCCACACTCAGATCACTCGCCACTCCACTCAGTCACTTAAAGACAACACACAGCTGCATGCACAGCCTCCTGACATCCACCCTTCTGAATCCTATCTTCCTTGTGAGGACAGGGTCCACCTGGCCAGACTGAGATGTGGGCACCATCCAGCCCTCTTAAGCTACCAGAAGAGGCTGGATGACTCCATCGCTGATGCCTGTCCAGGATGCAACACAGCACCCCATACTATTAAGCACATTATGGAAGACTGCATTGCACACAATCACCTACGTCAGCAACACAACATACACTCTTTGAGAGCTCTGTGGGAAAGTCCGGTCTCGGCCATGGCCTTCCTAAGGGACTCGGGGCTGTTCGGCCAGACTGCCTAGGGAACAACTACTACTACTACTAGGGGAGTAACCATAACTTTTGGGTATGACTGTATACTATAAAGCTATGACTATACAAAAGAACGTAAAAGGTTGTCTTTATCTGTTTGCAAGTGAGGCCGTTTGAAAATCGGTAAGTTAGTGCAAAACCCAAAAGTGAACAAGAAGGAAGCCCGTGCTGTGATCAAGTATCTGAAAAAAAAAAAAAAAAAAAGACTCTTTCACCGTAAAGAGGTGGGCTGCTGATTTCAAGCAGGGCAGGGAGAGCACTGAAGATGAACCACGGTCGGGAGGCCCTAGCTAACTCATCGACCATGGACGATGAGATGGAGGCCATTCACCACGTGGTCTTGAATGTCAAACGTTCGTCTGTGCAACAGATAGCCGACAACATGGGCATCAGTGTTCGTTCAGTGCACACTTTTGACTGATATCTTGGGTATGAGCAACGTGTCTGCAAGATGGTTGCCTAGAATTTTGACATCAGACCAAAAGCTGACCAGACTGGAAACTTCAAAGACACTTTGGGCTCATTTCCAGGCTGATCCAGCCTATTCCTTCCGAAGATTTATGACCCAGAATGAGACATGGGTGCGCCACTTTGTTCACCACTTTGAACCTGAGTCAAGAATCAAAGCAAACAATGGAAACACCATGGTTCTCCACCCCCCAAAAAACTCAAGCCAGCGTCATATGTCGGCAAGGTAATGGCCTCAGTGTTTTGGGACGCTGAGGGAGTTCTCGTGATTGTCTTACTTGCAAAAGGGGTCAAAACATTAATGAGGCCTATTATACATCACAACTGAGACAGCTGAAAGTAGCAATAAAATAAAAATGGAGTGGAAAGCTGCAAGCACGCGTGTTTTTGCTACAGGACAATACCCCTGCCCACGCGGTTCAAGTGGCAGTGGCTGAAGCAGCCAACTATGGCTTTGAACTGTTGTCTCATACTCCCTACTCACCCGACCTGGCTTTGTCTGACTACTGCCTGTTTCCCAAAACGAAGTCCAACCTGCATGGGTCACCGTTATCAAGGCAGTGATGAAGTCATCCATGCTGCTGGGTCGTATTCGGAGGGTCAAGATGCGACCTTCTTCTGCGAGATGGAGTGCTTGAACGTCAGTGGAACAAATGCTCTGAAGCTGGGGGAGATTATACTGAGAAATAATACAAAAACAATCTT
This sequence comes from Coenobita brevimanus, assembly GCF_032717465.1. Classification (NCBI taxonomy): domain Eukaryota; kingdom Metazoa; phylum Arthropoda; class Malacostraca; order Decapoda; family Coenobitidae; genus Coenobita; species Coenobita brevimanus. Next base: position 30,107,211 of record NC_137045.1, on the reverse strand, counting down.
CCTCCTGTGATGTTTTTGTGGGTGAGGCTGAAAACTTTTTGAAGGATGTCAATTTTAGCTAAAGTGAAGGTGGACAGTCTGAACTTATCCCAACCCTTCCCTAACCCTGTTCATGGTGTACAGAACATTAGAGATGGAAGTGAAGTCTGATTTAATGGACTGAACCAGTACGAGAGTGTACAGTCAAATAAACGACTATATTTCCATTTATGTTTGAAGAAAATCTACAGTTGGCGAAGTATAATGAAAACAGTCTGTACTATACCCTTTTTACTCTAACCTGGCCTAAAATTGCCATCTCTCCATGTTGAATGCTGAGTTAATACAATTGATTAACACCAGAATACGATGCCAGCCACGAAAGAGTGTCATGAAAAGGATATAGAAGTACACCATTGTCTCTGTCACTGAGCTACGTGAAATATGCTGTTAAAGAACGAAAATCTGCGCCAAGTATATAAACTATAGTGCATATTTTACTTGGATTGATTTTTCTGTCATATATTCATCAGACTTTAAGACGATATTTGTGTCTCTGCCTGTACAGTCTGGGGCAAAAGCTCACTGTATATCGCGTCTGCTTCACACCTGTGGCATATCCGTCTCTTTCCTCCGTGAAGCATCATACCGAAGGGAATCATCTAAGGTCAGAAAAACATACCAACTGTCAGCTTTTGAGTGTTTGCAAGCAGAAGAACGTGAAAAATACAAAAATTTAAAAACAGTGTACAGTACCTGTAGTCTGTAAATAGCGCTCCACTCGACAATCAGCTAGAGATATCGTTTGTGTTGTGAGGACGGCTCAGTCAGCTGGTAAGGAAGTGGGTGTGGCAAATGGAGTAGGAAGTAAATAAATGATGCATGACAGACGCTGCTAACGCTGACTGAGTGGTGCACAAATCACAGGAGAAATCAACCAGTGGAGCAGAAGAGAAATTTAAATAAGGACCTCCCATTATTATGTGAACCTTTGTGTACGAGTGTGTCTTATATATTTATAAAAACTTCTCTAATCCCATTGAGAAGTTGTATTATTATTGTCATTATCATTCTTACTTATTTTGATGTTGCGATATTTTAAAGGAGATTTGTCCTCTAGAACCTTCAAACTTGGTCAACTTAGTCGGACAAGTGTCAGTTTATTTATTTATTTTTTCCCAAATATTGTGGCAATCCGTCAACCGGAGCTCCGGATATTATCTGGAACACAGAAAAATGAATCAGCCATGCTGTCTCAAGAGCCGCTTAAGTTAGGAAGCTGAAATTTTTCTACAGTATAGCCTTAAGGCGGACGCAGTACGGGGAGCATGGCTCCAATCGATTGATTATTCTCTGAGATCGCCTGGGGTGAAAAGTTGGGACTTTTCCGATATTCCAGATATCGTCTAATTTTCCATGAAGGATTAAGCTAGAGCCACCTAACTTGGTGGACTCATGGACTGTGATGAACGAAGGTGAGATGTACAAGATCAGTGACCTTGACCACACGGCCCTGTTATACCTCGGCTTGTGGTAGGCAATGGCCGCGGGAAGTTCTCCTTTATCCAAGTTGTCCGTGGACAATTTTGTGGTATTCTAGTCATTATTTATATTATGATGATGATCATCATCATCAGTTATTATTATTATTATTATTATTATTATTATTATTGTCATTATTATTGTTATTATTTTTCTTATTATTGTTATTATTAAGTAGTAGTAGTAGTAGCAGTAGTAGTATAGTAGTAGCAGTAGCAGTAACAGCAACCCCAGACTCAGCTGAATGTGAATCCAGTGGACTGGAGGCTTTAGTTCTCGTTCTGCAGTCCACCATCCTCATTTTGGGGGATAGGGAAATGAGACACGTTGTATAACCAGGTAATTGAGCTCCTGGTTATATCGCTGCCACCACGTGAAGGCCTCCCTCTTCAGCACACACAGGCTCCTATGACTCTAAGCCAGTGGTTCTTAACTTTTTTACTACCACGCCCCCTCTAGCAGTTGGTCCTTCCCTCCACGCCACCCTCGCATCTTCAACCAAACTGATAAAATTCCCCCCAGATTTTAAGGAATAACTTTAAAAAACTGGTGTTTTTCGTCTCTTTATTGAGCATGAATTCTGTGCAAACAATATACCCAGCATATTTAAGGACGCTCCCTAACACCACTTCCTTACCGATTAATTTGGATACGGCTGGCTAACATCGTTTCGTATTGTACGGTATTTATGCAGATTACGGGTATGGTGATACTGGAAGGACTTAAGTATCACAGAAGGGATGGCAAGGTGAAATAAACTAAATGAATCGCTTAGAAAGAAATGTTTGGGAGCTTCCTTAACCGACCAGAATACGGGCCCTGGTCTTTTAGGGAGAAATGTTACTGGATTTGTGTTTCGATTCCCTCATGCTGGGAATAACTCTTGTGCTCTGTTCCAGCTGACACAAGATGGTTTATATTTGCTTAGAGCAGAGGTTCTTAACCTGGGGGAGCGTCCCCCTAGGGGGGCGTGAGTAAACTCCAGGGGGGGCGCGAGCCCGGGGGGAAAAGTAAGAATTTCTCTAATTATATTTGTAATTTTCTTAACAAGAGCTTGACTAATATCGGGATGATTATGAAAGAAATACAAAACATGCTTGGACGGCTTTATGAACTACGAGGAGGAGTAGCAATATTTCTAGATTCACAGCAGAAGGCAGATCTCCATGACAAATTCCAGTCTGAAGGCTTTCTGTTATCTCTAGCTTACTTGGTGGACATCATCGAAGCACTGAATGCAATCAACCTTAAACTACAAGGGAAAAACATCAACATCATCATGCACCACGACACCATTCGAGCCTTCATGGCCAAACTAGACCTCTGGATATATCGATTTCAGGATGGAAGTACAGCCAGTTTTAGTAACTTGAATTTTGCTCTCATTCGCAGTTACCTTGATTCTGAGTTTAAAAAAAATAATAATAATAATAATCACTCATTTGACTGACTTGAAAGGAGAATTCATCAAATACTTCCCAGATATAGATGAGAAGCGTGAAGCCTGGAAATTCATCAGGAACCCATTTCAATGTGAAGTAGCTGATGTTTCGGATGAAGTGCAAGAGAAGTTTCTTGAGGTAAAGTTCAACTCTTCAGCTGAGGAAGACTTCAAAGAACTGGATCTTGTGACGTTCTGGGTCAAGTACCTTTCTGTTTACCTTCTGATCTCACATCAGTCTCTTCGGATTCTGACAATGTTTGGTTCCACGTATCTTTGTGAAGCTGCATTTTCCATGCTGGTTGCCGTCAAGACCAAGTACAGACACCGGCTGAACGTTGAAGGGGTCTTACGTTGTGCAGCCTCTGGCAATCGACCACGCATTCAAGATCTGGTAGCTAAGAAGCAGTGTCAAGTATCTCTTTAAATTAGTAAGAAAGTAACCTCATTAGCCGACGAGCATACGTGTTTAAGACTGAAACCACTATAAGGAATTCAAACAGACCAATTTTACAATTTCTGTTTATCAAGTGGCTTAGAAGGCTGCACATAAGTTCAGAGGCTTTAGATAATACTTAGACAAAGGATTTGTGTGTAATCTTGAACTCAGGGACTAATGCAGTGTTGCCAACCCGAAAATTCATTTTTGGTCCAAATATCCCGAAAAAAAATCATGAAAAGTCCCAACGTGTCCCTACGTACAAAGTCAAAGTCCCGATGCCTGTCCCCACATGAATTAAACTCATTCCTCAACGAGAAATGCTCATAATATATTTCTTATGAAGTGATCAACAGGCTTCATGGAGAAAGGAGATCCACATAATTAACGTAATGTCATTTATCTAATGTTTATTAGAGAAAAATAAGTTGTTTCAGTATGCATCCAATTTTCTAAATTCCTCTTTTAAATTAAGACAGGAAACAAAACAAAGTTTACAAACCTTGTTTTCAGTGTAGTTAACTTGATATGTTTCATTGCTAGGGAGTTCCTGTAATTATTCATGATGATCTTGAGACGGTGAAAATACAAGGTATATACTATAATTATCAAAGAGGAATAGCACAGTGTCATATTTCCTGCCACGATATTGGATGTGGATATTTATCCTCAGCTCCGATGAAACAGATCATAACACTTACAGCATTTCGTAATCATATTCCATTCATAATACGTACAGCAGTACAACATAAGGCATGAATGGAAAGAAAACAGTCAAGCTTTACTCTTTGTTGGTTATCAGGTGCCAAGTTCCCCTCTTCAATCTCCTTTCTTTATTTGCTACTCTTCTTACAGAAATACTTATGTATTACTGAATGTCCCAAATCCATTTTTTTTTCTTTCCTGGGCGTCCCTACATCCCCACACCATTGAAAATCAGTCAAAAAGTCCCTAGGTTTAGGGACATGTCCCTACGATTAGCAACACTGGACGATATATATATATATATATATATATATATATATATATATATATATATATATATATATATATATATATATATGTTTATTTATTTATTAATGTTTGCTGCTTACTAAAGAGTAATTCATAAGAGAGAACGAGCACTTGGCTTCTAGTGTATTTTAGTGATAAAGGTTAGGTGAGAGGGGGCTGCTGTGCTGGCATTTATTATTCAAACTTTCCACATCTTTTGGGAAGTTTTTTTATTATCGTCAGTATTATTATTATTCTCACGCCTGGTCAACTTAGAGAGATGGCCGTTTCTTTTGGTCAAATATGGTAGTAATTCGTCAACCGTATCTCCGGATATTATTCGGAACACAGAAAAGTGAGTCTCAAGAACCGCTTAAGTTGGGAAGCTGAAATTTTACTACAATATAGCCTTGAGGCGTACGCAGAAGTATGGTTCTTATTGAGTGATTATTCTGAGATCGCCTGGGAAAATTGGGCCTTTCCCAGATATTCCAGATGCCACCTGTTTTTCCATGTAGGATTAAAGCTGGATCCACCAAACTTGGTGAACTTAGACTATGATAACCTAAGCTGACACGCACAAGATAATTGACCTTGACCACAAGGTCCCCTTATAACTCGGCGTCTAGTAGGCAGTGGCTGTGGGAAGTTCATCAAAATTGTCCTTGGACAATTTTATGGTGTTCTAATTTATTTATTTATCTATTTCTTCCTCCTCCTACTCGTCCTCCTTCTCCTCCTTGTCCTTCTTCTTCTTCTTCTTCTTCTTGTTCTTCTTCCTCCTCCTCCTCCACTTATTATTATTATTCTTTTTCCTCCACTTCTTCCTTTTCTTCATTTTCTTCCTCTGCTTCTTCTTCGTCTTATTCTTTATCATCATTATCATCATCATCATCATTATTATTATTATTATTATTATTATCATATATCCTTCCTCAATGCTTTTCAGGTGCACGGAACACTAGAGGTGGGCGTTAAGCTCAGAAATCCTCGCAAATCCACCATCTTTGGGCGTAAGAGCAACTTTTCACTTAAGTGCATATTCTGGAGCCCTAGAAAACGAGGCAAACCGTATGCGGCGTTGTCAATTCTCCTCGTAGAGTTGCGCCATGTGAGGGGCAGCCCTAAGTACATCGTAAGCCTTATAACTCTCCTATTTTTACAAATGTTGTAGCTCAAACATCCCCCAAATCCTCAGAATTAAATCATGCATCAATTAATCCTTAAGTGCATACAACTGTTGCGATTTTTCAAAAAATAATAAGTACAAGTGGCGGAAGACTGTCGTAGACGATGCCAGAACACTATAACGGAGCAAGTACTACTTCGACATATGTGGTAAAACCAGCATTGTCGGCCAATATTGCCTTTACTACAAACAAATTATAGCCTATTGATATAATGTTCACAAAAATTCGATTAAACAAGCCAGTGTTAAGAAGAAACTCATCTAAAATATGGTGATAGCCTACATGACACAATGTCGAAAAAATAATGAATCAGCGCACTTATTTCTTCCTCTGAGAAGTTCACTGCCCTTCTGTACATAATATTTTGGTGGTCTTCCACTGCTTCAATACTGTCTTGGAAATTATGACTGGCGGTGTGGAAACATCGTCTGCTACCACTGTGACGTCATACTCCGGTGTACTGTGATTGGTTACTCAGGTTTAAATAGAGAAACCTTCCGCTCCTTGATTGGCCAACACTTGCGCTGGCGCAACCTGGTGTTGGTCTTAAGATTGTCGTACAACACTCTCCAGAATACCACTTGTCAAAACCTCGTATGCACATCGCAAAAGTTCTCGCAGATTTTCTCGTAACCCAGACGCCTTTCAGAATCCGCTACCTGAAACGTGCCGGTACGAAAGTGTACGTGCCTCAGGGAACACAACCAGCTGCCCTTGTTGCCGCCACACCCGCATTCTCCACGGTCAGTCCTGTGACTCACCAGGCCAGAGGTTGGCTCTGTTTTCTATGTATTTTCATCTGATTTATTATTATCATTACTATCATTATTTTTATTATAATTTTTATTATTATTATTATTATTATTATTAGTAATAGTAGTAGTAGTAGTAGTTATTGTTGTTGTTGTTGTTGTTGTTGTTGTAGCCCCAGGTTCAGTTGAAATGTGAACCCAGTGGACTACAGGCTGCAGCTCCCCTTCTCCAGCAGTCCACCATCCACTTTCCGGGGGATAGGGAAAGAGCTAAGGGACGTTTATTTAACAGGGCCGCCCTCCCGTTCGACTATATCAGTGTCACCGCATGAAGGCAACACCTCCTTTAGCTCAGTTATTGACCAAGCATAGCAAGGTAGGAGAGTCAACTGGACTAATAACCAAGGAGACTCATTCCAACCACTATAACTGCGTAACTCCTTCCCGGTCTTTTAGTGACCAAGTGTAGTCAGATGGGAGGATCGATTGGACTAGTAACCAAGGAGACTCATTCCCACTCCATAACTAAGGCTCACTGGATTTCATGCCATCATAACTTAGTATTCTGATTTAGAGTAGCCCAGTTCCATCAGATAGAAACAAGTCGACTGTAACAACTTTATGATCAGTCCTCTAAATGTCTTTCACCTTAACTTGGCCCAGGTTTTCGTGTTCTTGCAGTTTATTTTACGTTACTCAAAAGATAAAGAAAATCCTACGGCTCTACCCAGCCTGTCGCGGGGTAGCCTATGGTCACCCTTTGTGGCTATACCCTGCATCAGGCAACTTGTCTTTTAAGCCCCGCCTCCTTTCTAAAGCTGTAGTCTTGCCCCTCCTCACCCACTGTAGGGGTGAAGGATGAGGCGGGTCGGGGTTCAAAAGACAAATCGCCTGGCGTCGGGTATTGCATCATATTCTGGTGTTTATATATTGTTACAACTCAGCATTGAAGACTGAAATACGGCAGTTTTAGGCCAGGTTAAAGTAAGACAAACATAGAACTTGTGTCTACAGGAAAAAAAAAAAAAAAAAAAGATTCTACGTTTTTCTTCCATGCTTATTCTAAAAACTTATATATTTTTTCTCTCGTAACTTATATTTGCTTCCATTCGGATAAATGCGATATTTTTTCTCAGCTTTTTTTTTTTTTTTTTTTTTTGTCAGGGCAAGATGCATACAGTAGGAGGTTTCCGAATTTCTTCATCTGTCCTAAAAAAAAACAAATCACGGTTACGACAAGAATTGATTGTACATGGGTTCTTGTATGTCGATGAAGAAAAATGTATTGTTACTAATTATTGTTATTATTATTATTATTATTATTATTATTATTATTAGTCGTCATGGTAGTAGTAGTAGTAGTAGTAGTAGTAGTAGTAGTGTTCAATCAATCAGTCAATTTTATTTCGTATAAAATACATAGCTATAAGTATGAAGAATAATTAGATAACGTAATACTTGACAATTGTCCTGCACATACGTCTGGCTACCTCATAAGCACGTTGAGTATTAGGTGCTGTACATGCACTTGCGAATGTTACATACAAACATTCATCCATATACTTGCCCAAGGACGCATATAGCCCAGTTTTCACATATTTTATAAAATCGAAAAGTATATTTCTATTCAACACAACCCCTTAAGAAAAACATAAGTTTCTGGATGGCAGTTTTTGTTTTTTATTACTAGATTTAATTTTAGCTAAAATTATAAACTGTC
>NC_137045.1:30036655-30094155 GCF_032717465.1 Coenobita brevimanus | reverse complement strand
ATTTGAAGAGCGTGAACCCCCAATGATTCTTGAGGGGTCAGTCCCCCCCAAATAAAAACGATTGGCAATAGGAGTAAATGAGGACATGGACTTCAGCAAAATCGTCATACATATCACAGGATTAGGTGGGCAGTGTCTGTGTTTTCTCTGAATGCACTGCAAGAAACTGCATGACTCCCCCCACCATGATTCTTGGCCTGGTTAGCCCCTTACTGAAAAAAAAAAAAAAAAAAAGAAAGAAAGGAAAAGAAAGAAATAGGAGAAAGATTTGAATGACATTTTCTAGGTGAAGTTCGTTGGGTTTTGGGAAGGTCTTGCACTATATAGTTTACAGACTTTTTTTTTTTTTTTAGGGGGGGAACCGGCTTCAGCAAATTAAAGAGTCAGAAATTATGAATGTTTGGCAGATATGGATCTGATATAGTACATATTGTACGATGGACTCTCATCCACAATGCTATTTAGTGAGAACGTGACCCCCCACTGATTCTTCAAGGGGTCTGCCCCCTCCCCAAAATACAAACGATCAGAAATAGGGAAAGTGGGCACATGGATGTCAACGAAATCGGTGTACAGTACATGTGGCACGATTGGGTATTAGGATTCCAGGTTTACTGCAATGCTTTGGGAGAAACTGTACACCTACTTTGTTGTGCTGTTGTTGTTGTTATTATTATTATTATTATTATTATTATTATTATTATTTACTCCCTCTTCTGTCTTTCATTCCTTCATTCTTTCCTCTTTCTTCTGCCTGTGGGTGACTCTACACTGAGTGACAAGACTATGCAGGGTGGTAACCATATAACCAAATTTTGGCACCTGGTGGTTTATTGGGTAATTATTATGCTCCAATCGGATTGAGCCGGTGAAGGTTTATATCCAAGGGGTGGTTGGGGTTTATTGCTCACGTAATGCCGCTCAGGGATGAGTGAGGTTGGTCACTCTCATCTTAAATGTCAGGACCAACTGCCTAGCCCAGGGCTTCTACGCTTCTCATGGGGCAACGTAGGATTGGATAATGGATGGATGGATTATTATTATTATTATTATTATTATTATTATTAACAGTAGTAGTAGTAGTAGCAGCAGCAGTAGTAGTAGTAGTAGTAGTAGTAGTAGTAGTTGCAGTTACAGTAGTAGTAGTAGTAGTAGTAGTAGCAGCAGCAGTAGTAGTAGTAGTAGTTGCAGTTACAGTAGTAGTAGTAGTAGCAGCAGCAGTAGTAGTAGTAGTAGTAGTTGCAGTTACAGTAGTAGTAGTAGTAGCAGCAGCAGTAGTAGTAGTAGTAGTAGTAGTTGCAGTTACAGTAGTAGTAGTAGTAGCAGCAGTAGTAGTAGTTGCAGTTACAGTAGTAGTAGTAGCAGCAGCAGCAGTAGTAGTAGTAGTAGTAGTAGTAGTAGTTGCAGTTACAGTAGTAGTAGTAGTAGCAGCAGTAGTAGTAGTTGCAGTTACAGTAGTAGTAGTAGTAGCAGTAGTAGGAGTAGTAGTAGTAGTTGCAGTTACAGTAGTAGTAGTAGCAGCAGCAGTAGTAGTAGTAGTAGTAGTAGTAGTAGTAGTAGTAGTAGTTGCAGTTACAGTAGTAGTAGTAGTAGCAGCAGTAGTAGTAGTTGCAGTTACAGTAGTAGTAGCAGCAGCAGTAGTAGTAGTAGTAGTAGTAGTTGCAGTTACATAGTAGTAGTAGCAGCCCAGGTTCATAAGAGACATGAACTCAGTAAACTGCAGGCTAAAGCTGTCCCTCTACATTCCACCATCTTCCTCTCAGGGGTTAGGGAGGGAGCTGAGGGATGTATGTATAACCAGGTAGCTCCACCACCCCGTTATATCAATGCCACTGCATGAAGGCATCCATCATCAGCACCAAACATTCCTCAAGACTAAGATCCGTTTTATGTTGCAACGTAAGCATCGTAGCGTCTCTTCCTAAGCGATTTAATTTGGAAATACAGTACACCCATTTTCCTTTTCTGCTAATACACCCTTCTTGCATGTTAGTGAAGCTGACTGCGTGGCTATTTACTTGATATCCATACAGAACAACAGAAAGTAAGGCGTAGAATGGAGAGTCGGAGAAGCCAGGTGCTAGATGGAAAATGAGAGAAAGTAAGATGTAAGATTGACAACTGGGGGAAGTAAAGATGGAATATTAGAGACAGGTGTAAGACAGAAAATGAAAGCAAGATGTAAGATGCGAGATGAGGGTACTGTGTAAAATGGGAAATCAGTTGCAAAATAATAGGTTCAATGAAATCTATACTTCACCGGGAGATGTCTCGTGTGATGTGGGGACGGCTCAGTGAGTGTTACCAGCGTCTACCCTGCGTCATTTACTGATTTCCTACTCCCACTGCCATAATCACGCCCACACCAGCCGACTGAGCCGTCCTTGCAACACATTATGCTGGCAAATGAGTTTCTAGTGAAGCGCTATTTCCGGGTCACCCTGTACACAAAAGCCGGCATCAGTGACACTACTTTTGTGGCTGGCTGTACAACCATGAGCAAAAGTATGCCGCTACTTTTCTCCCAGCTGTGGCAATGGATGGTGTATACGTGAACCGTTTTCCTGTTATGGCAGTAGGAAGCAAACAACACAAGAGTATGAGAAGGAAGGATTTAGGGAGGAATGAGAAGTATGGAAGGCAAAACACAATGCAGGCAAGGGATGGACGGTGAACTTTTGCTCATTGCTGTACCTGCTTCTGTTCTGAGTTAAATTAACTGGAGCAAAGAAACCACGGAGGAGAAAAAGTACTGAGTGACGACTCAGCGTTAAGATTGCACGACCGTTACCTTCACGCCATCTAGTGCAAGGATCTAGTGCAAAGCGAGATAAGTGAGAACGTTAATCAAAGAAAACGGTTATAGGGGAGACTATGGTTAGACCAGAGAAACACCTTTGTCGACGAGGTATGAGCGAGGCCATTTAAATCCGAAAGCATTGAAATGTCGCCTTGCACCCCAAGGATGCGTAGAGTATATTGATGGCTGTCTACTTACCAGGTTTCATACCTTTACGACAAACTGTCTGACCTGTGGCCCTCTTTTGAAGATTTTAGACATGCAGCATTTGGCGCGAGTCACGTGCCACGTGCACCTCTTGGGTGTGATGAAACCTGTCAAAAACAAATCTTAAAGAATTGGGCCATCATATGGTGCAAACCACGCAGTGATCGGCCCTGTGGTTGCTGAGATACACGCTTCTGAAAAGCGTTACAGTCGGGCCGTTCATATGTGAGAAAATGCCACTGCTTGACGAGACTCGATAGGGCTTCAAAAAATAATGAATCAGAAATGTATTTACAATATAGGCCTACCATGTGAAACTAAGTTGATTTTATCAATAGAAAATTATATGGTGAATGAGCATCCTTCACCTTTGATGCCATGTTGATGGTGAATAGTGTCCCAATTTTTGTTTTGACGACAAAGATTCATACCAAAGATAATGGTCTGCGACTTGGAATATTTATCTATCTATTACCAGACGACTTAATCCCGTAAGGGGTGGCCACAAACAAATCGCCACCGTGTCGCCCTGTCCCCCGCCATTTCATTGCCCTGCTCCCGGCTCACACATCCCTCTCTCATATAACTCTCCACTCCATCCCTTAATCTCATCCTTGGCCTCTTCCTTCCTCTCCCCCCCTCCACCTCACTCACATACACTCTCTTCGTCAGTCTCTCACTCTCCATCCTCTCCACGTGGCCAAACCACCTCAGTGTGTTTCTCTTAACGTTTCCTATCACATCCACATCCACACCACAGCTCTCCTTCACATCCTCATTCGTCAGTCTCTTTCCATGTGACCCCACATGCTCCTCTCAAATAACTCATTTCCACTGCTCTCACTCTTGACTTGTGTCCTTCCAACAACGTCCGAGCTTCACTTCCATACGTTAGAGTTGGTATCACAATACTGTCATGTAGTAACTTTTTCACTTCCATGCTTACTTCCCTGTTTCTTATCACTGCTTTCAAAGAACCAGCAACCTTTCTTCCCTGCTGTACCCTTTCAAGCACTTCACCCTCTAAACTTCCATCCTTACTCATCACACTACCCAAGTACTTAAATGCACTCACATTTTCCATTTCCTCCTCATCCAACCACATTGTACATTCACTGACTTCACTTCTCTCAAAGACCATCACTTTACTCTTCCCTACATTCACCCTTAGATTCCGTTTCTTACACTCTCCCAAACTCATGCACCAAGCCTTGCAGCTCCCCTTCGTCTTCACTTGGAATAATTATAATGGATGTATTTACAATACAGAAAAGACTTAATATAATGTGTTTTGTGTGTGTGTGTGTGTGTGTGTGTGTGTGTGTGTGTGTGTGTGTGTGTGTGTGTGTGTGTCCGACTCCGGGCATAGGTTTCACAGCCTGCTTTCAAGGCCTAGTAGTCCTCCTACGTACCGCACACCCCTACATGTCACCACTTCGGCGCTAACACCCACCGTCCATACTGAATACATGCTAGGGCTGTCTCATAAAGGACTGGTGTATTGGTATTAGCGGGGGTATTTTTACGACATGTCGGCGGGTCTTCTGGTAGATCAGTAAAGTCTGATTTTATGAAATTCAAATTTTTAAACTGTTCCTTGCCCCAGCGGGGATTTGAACCCGGGTCCGTTAGGACTGCAGGCCAATTATGTGCCGAGGAAAAACTTTCCGGCTACGCGGGTGGTGAGATCCCATTGTGAGATGGCTTCTAGTTCTTCGTAAGGTCATTTATATTCTGCGAATGTTTGCTGGTGTTTTGGAGTTTCCTATCAACAGTTTCTAGAGTTGCTTTATACAATCTTCTTATGCAGTTTTCCTTCATCTGTTCTGTGTCGACATGTGCTTCATCCATCAACTGCAAGTCTTAATTCTCAACTGATAAACCTAATGCCGCAGCCTTCACTTTGTACAATGTTTGGCATTGTATTCGTACCACCTTTTTCCTCTCTTTTCTGAGGTCTACTAGCTACTACTCACCATTCTGTGGCCACTTCCTAAATCAACGTTGTTCAGTGCTCCTACATTCTTCTCTGTACCGGTATTTTCTTTATTAATAAGGATTAAATAGGTATATTTCATGCTTTATTTGACCATTTGATCCCCTCCATGCTAACTCCCTAATTTCGTTCGTATAAATTCCTTTCTGCATATTTCACCATAACTCTCACTCTAGCATTCCTATCACTCATTCCAAACATTCCTGCTTTGATCTTATCTACCTTTTCTTGTCTACTTTTGCGTTAGTATGCCACCACGAGTATCCTGTAGAATATATGGTTTTTCATTACTTCCCCCCCATCTTCATTAAACTTAACCATTTCTTCGTCATCAAAAGCTGATGGTGGAGGGTATACTTGGATTTAGCTTCATGGTATAGCTCTTATTCTATTGTAATCATCAAGGCCAATATGGTATAATTTATACTAGAAAATTCAGTAGTATTATTGAGTTTGTTAACCAAACATCCTACATCATGTTCCTCTCCCCGTTTGTCTCTGCAGCACACTACAGTATGTAATTACCAGACAATCCCATGAATACCTTACCTGAAATTCTGACGTCACCAAGATCTAGGATATCCTAGCTTACATCTCCCAGTCCTTCAGAATGATTTCAATTGTAAAGATGAAGACGTTTTACGTCCCAAGGATAAATATGCAAAGGCGGCTAGTTTAAGATGCCCCGAGATTCTTAGCACCCCTTGATCTGGACCACGCCTGGCCTTCACCAGTGCTGGAAGCCTGGGGTCATGGTTTGAAAGATCTTGTCACAGTGATTTAGAAGGAGGTTTGAGTTGGTTCCTCTTAGAGCTGTTTCAGGTAGTTACTGTGAGAGGAACACATTACAGCTTCATGTATTACTGGGATGCACAAGCTTAATCGCCATGGCAAGGCAGTATTCTTTTGAAGATGGTAATGTATCTAGCATAAAGAAGATCTTTCATAGTGAATGCCGTCCTTACAACAGAGAATGTAGGCTGTGCCTATTCTTGGAGCAGCCAAGCGATTTTACAGTCTTCGGTAGATCTCACTTACTGAAATATCCGAAGGTGTCAATACCAGCCTCACAAAGGAAGATGTAGAATGTGTCGATATTTTTGTTAGGACCAAACTTATATTGTTCCATATGGAAGTGAGCGCCAAGTGTGTCGCTATTCTCGCACTAGCCAGACTATTTCACTCCCTCTCACAGAAGCGGGTGCAGAGCGTGTCGGTGTTCTGGGATACTGAGAAAGAGGACCCTGGCGAGGTGGGCCAGTGTCTGGCCTCCCTGCCCGGAGTGATCTGGAGCAGACCCACCTTCGTCAGCATCAGTATACCCGCCCTCATGGATAAGGTCAGCACACACCATCACATTTCAATTTCTGGGATTTTATCCAGGGACTTTGTACTGATATCCCCTTCCTCGCTCGAGGACAGAAGCTATAGAGATTATTCTCCTAGCAGTCACTTACACTACACTCTAGGGCAGTGGTTCTCAGAGTCCCAGGTCACATTCCTCCCGTTGTGGTCCCAGGTTTCCTCAATTCTTTCCCCATTTTGATTTGTCATCTACTAATTTTTTCACCATTATACTTTTACAGTGGCAATTATTGAAACAATTTATGAAACTAAATTACTTTATTAACTCCAGTCAAATGAAAAAAGAAGTCTTATTAAATGGATCATAAAACTTCATTTGATTTAATGGCAAATATGTTGTTGGGAAGGCCAAAAGCACTTTATTAAGCGTCATCAAAGGAAAAAACGAGGGTAATAACGAAATCCTCTTAACACAAAACTTCCATTTGATTTAATGCTCACTCTGGCCTGTGTGCAGAGAAACTTAACTAGAATACCGAGGAACAAATCCAGTTAGTTTTGTTCGAAAGTCACCACGCTCACAAATGTTGAGACGTCCTCGTTTTTTAATGAATGTATCTGTAACATCACTTAAGGCACATTCAACCAAGTATGTTGTTGGAAGGGCAAAAGCACTTGCTGAGCCTCAGTAGCTAATTTGTTTTATTTGGCGACAACTTGGGGATCCAGCCACATGAAGTGTTGTTTTGAAGCATGGATCGGTTTCACAGTCATTATTTTGCACGTCCATTAGCTCATCGATCTGATCAGACTCCATTTTAGCCAGGCAGTCATTATTTTCCCAGTTAAAGAGAAATCCAATAATGATATCGGCTTTTGCGTCCAGACCGTCAGTTGTTGGCAATTTGTAATAGCTACAGTTATTATGGTAATAGCTACAGTTATTATGGTAGTATGATATTATTACCATAATAACTATCAAATTACCATAAGCACGTTTTTCAAACCTCAATAACTGAATAGTCCCAAACGGGATTAAGTCTGGAGCAGCAGTTTTTTGTGAACTGTTAATTCGTGATCGCCCTTATAGTTGTGTATGTTGGTATTTCACTTGATATATACAGTGCACAAGGTACATTCTTTTTCAGTTTGGAGATCCTTCTTTGACTGAAATTCCTCCCCAGTTCCTCCCTTGGCTAAAATTCCTCCCCTTAGATTTCAAATTCCTCCCTTGGGAGCCAAGTGCCTCCCGTTTGAGGATCACTGCTCTATGAATTTTACTGCTAACATTCCCTTTCTCTATATCACTATCTTACTTTAGTAAAGAATTGTTCTGCTAACACTCACTTGCCCTAGTTCACTCTCTGATGTAGTAAAGACTCGTACTACCAACACTCACTTGCTCCTTCTCACACTCTTGACTTCTGCTCGGGTTTATTCTGCTAACACTCACCTCCTCCCCATTCTAACTTTAGAAACCTCACCACTCTCTTACTCTTACTTGCTCTAGAACTTTAGAAAGTTATTTTCCACTAACACTCACTGGTTCTTTCTCAGTCTTTAGCCAGGGACCGTTTTCCCAAAATACCATCGAGAAGGAACTGTATTTTTGCTGATAAGAACAGCATTTTTTTTAACCCAAATCTCTGACTATTGTGATGATATTTATTTACCCAACATTTTACTCAATAAATTCTCGCCTGCTGTAGAGGCTTTCTAACACATTTCCTTAGTGATGTACTTTACATATTGCACTGTACTGATATGTGCATATAAGTAAATAAGTAAATGAATAACCGAATGATTGAATGAATGAAGAAATAATTCAATAAACACCCTTGTGATATCTATAGATCTATATCTATATATATTTATATATCTATATATCTACCTCTATCTGTGTATCTTTCTATATATCCAGTCTACACCGAATAAATTTGGGGAAGCCCTATCCGATAAAGCTGATGATCCTTTAGGTCCGATGGTCACCCCCTGAAGTGGGATTTCAAGCACATTATTGAAAATAAATGAATGGAATACCATATCATGGTAAAAACAATGAAAACTCTACCCATTTTACACTTACTTGGCCCATAATTTCACACCCTTGCCATAGCACTTCTTCCTGACATATCTCAAGTGGGTGGGCAAAATTGTCAGTGCTGTAACTGCTTTTCTTAACCTGTGGTGCTAGCGCCCTCAGGGGTGCTGAAATCAATTTTAGGGGGTGCTGGAAAATGCTGCATTATTATTATTTTTTTTTTTTAAATTGGTTTTGCTTAGTATTGGCATCCTCGATTTTTTTTGAGAATGTATAAAATAAACTGTTAGGCAGTACTTCACTTTACCCCTGCAATAGTGCAGCAACTGTAGTGCCAGTAACCAGATGTGAAGGGGAGCTGGACTTAGATCGCATTACAGGGGGTGCTGAGGCCGGAACAGGTTAAGAGACGCTGGCATACAGTGTCATCCCGTATGCGCGGTTTGTTAAAGCCGATGTCCGGTCTAGTTTGCTAGTCATCCCGTATGCGGGGTTCGTTAAATCCGATATCCAGTCTACTATGATGTTATGCATACAATTTTGATATCATCCACAGACCACATAAAAAAAACGAGATGATTTGATGTGTCATAAGGAGAAATAAACAGGAAAGATATATTTGTTAGCGAGCCTCCTTTTTGATGTATTTTCTGTTTTATTCTTGACACATCCCAACTCTGACTCCGAAGGGGTTAAGGAAGGCTGAATATAACCCCTCCAGTTCGAAAAATATCTCTTAAACTAAAAAAAAAATCGTTCAGGTGTAACGAGGACGAAAAAAGTCATCGGATCTAAGGGCTGACAAGAAGGCGACCCTAACTAGGCATGTTTGGTGATGGAGAGGGACTCCTTCTCGTGGCGGCACTGATATAAACGGTCGGCTCCGTTGCCAGGTTATAAAGAGGTCCCTTAACTCCCTCCCTATCTTCCAAGAGGAGGATGGTGGACTGCAGGAAGAGGGAAACTTTAGCATGCCGTCCACCAGATTCGCTTTTATATAAGTCTCGGGTTGCAATAACAGCAACAGTAACTGCAACAGCGATAACAACAACAACAACAACTACTACTACTACTACTACTACTAACTACTAATACTACCAGCACCTCCACCACCACCACCACTACTACTACTACTACTACTACTTCTACTACTAACTACTAATACTACCAGCACCTCCACCACCACCACTACTACTACTACTACTTCTACTACTAACTACTAATACTACCAGCACCTCCACCACCACCACCACTACTACTACTACTACTACTACTACTACTACCACCACCACCACCACCACCACCACCACCATCACCACCACCACTACTACTACTACTACTACTACTACTACTACCACCACCACCACCACCACCACCACCACCACCACCACCATCACCACCACCATCACCACCACCACTACTACTACTACTACTACAACTGCTGCTGCTGCTGTTGCTGTTGCTGTTGCTGCTGTTGCTACTACTACTGTTACCACCACCACCACCACTACCACCACTACTGCTACTGCAACTACTACTACTACTTCTGTTACTACTGTTATTAATACTACCACCACCACCACTACCACCACCACCACCACCACTACTGCTACTGCAACTACTACTGCTACTACTTCTGTTACTACTGTTATTAATACTACCACCACCACCACTACCACCACCACCATCACCACTACTGCTACCGCAACTACTACTACTACTTCTGTTACTACTATTATTAATACTACCACCATCACCACCACCACCACTACCACCACCACTATTACTACTACTGTGGTATCTTGACTATGTAATATGTAAATCTTGATATTTGGCTTTAGTTATCGTGTAGTCGAAGACAGGAGAAGTTAAAGATGGATACAGGATGTTGATCGTAGTTTATTATCTTCAAGGAAAAGTTTAAGTTGAGCAGTGTATGTATTACACAGGAACGTAATTTACCAGCTAAGTTCTCGTCGGACCCCTCTTCTCTCTGCCTCTCTCCACAACCTCACGGTTCTATGGTTAGCCCCTTTCTGACTCTCTAACTCTTCCTTCCCTGTCTAGGAGGGCGTTGTGTAACGTGTACAACCCATAGGTCTGGGTTCCAGAAGCTTGTGTGTGTCTGTGTGTATGTAGTGCTTCCGGTGCCATAGTGCACGTGTGGCATTCCTTACAGAAATGCAGACACATTTCTTTTCCCACTGAAATCGCAAACACATTTCCTTTGGTTAACTCTTGCTGACATATTTCCTATTCCCACACCTTGACTGGTGTTCCTATCTATCATGCTATCTATCTATCTATCTATCTATCATGCTATGAGTTGTATTATTATAATATGGATCCTGACACTACTGCTAAGCATGTTACCGCTATTCAAGTACAGTACCTATTTTCTGACTGCCATATGTGGGGTATGAGCATTTGGTGTGGCTAACCTGCATGCCGAGTTAGAGCACATTAAGCAGGTGGGGAGATGAGGCAGACACAGATGCTCTCGTCATGGGTTACTCTAGCCTGCTTAAAGATTTCTGGCGTAGATGCCCTAGCCTTCTTGTAGCTGACTGGTTGATTTTATTGTAGGAAAAATACGATTGTGATTCGGAGTTATTTCACCGCATAAAAGTTGGTCTTTATTTGCTGCAGGAAAGACAGTGCTACCGTTCTTCGTTAATTCACTGAGTAATATTGGTCTTTATATGCTAAAAGTCTTTCGTAATTTCACTTGATGATACTTGGCCATTATTTGCTGTACGAGAGATAGAGCTACAGTTCCATGTCATTTCACTGCATTATTTCTCGTCTTTAGTGTCACAGTCATATATACATCGGACAAACACGGCTCAACATTCAAGCGAAGGATGTGGCTTAATTTTGTCTCGTCAGAACCTATGAACTATAATGACTCAGTAACTTGAACACGTCTTTCACCTATGGGATTTTTGTTTTAGGAACGGCTGAGTGTCTGAATGTCTGATTATGTACGCAGACTCTCTCTCTCTCTCTCTCTCTCTCTCTCTCCACCGAAACTCATTAATTCTACCCCTTCCTTGCCCCTCCCTCCATCCAATGCCCTCCTGCTCACCCTTTTCATATTCACGTATATATTCCATCTTAGTTAATACCAAAGACGGGGCCAAGTTGTATTGACAGTGTTGTAGCTTCAAAGTAAACAATATTTCTAGTTGTGAGTTATCATTATTTCCTTTGAGAAGTTCGCTGGACACTGATATCAAGACCTACAATACCATCTTCTCTCCCTCCTGTCCCCACTAACGCGCCTTCCACACTAACACACCCTCCCTCCTGTCCCTACTAACGCACCCGCCCCACTAAAGCACCTTCCTTCCTGTCCCCACTAACACACCCTCCCTCCTGTCCCTACTAACACACCCTCCCTCCTGTTCCTACTAACGCACCCTCCCTCCTGTCCCTACTAACGCACCCTCCCTCCTGTCCCTACTAACGCACCCTCCCTCCTGTCCCTACTAACACACCCTCCCTCCTGTCCCTACTAACACACCCTCCCTCCTGTCCCCACTAACGCACCCTCCCTCCTGTCCCCACTAACGCACCCTCCCTCCTGTCCCCACTAATGCACCCTCCCTCCTGTCCCCACTAACACACCCTCCCTCCTGTCCCCACTAACGCACCCTCCCTCCTGTCCCCACTAACACACCTTCCCTCCTGTCCCTACTAACACACCCTCCCTCCTGTCCCTACTAACACACCCTCCCTCCTGTCCCCACTAACACACCTTCCCTCGTGTCCCCACTAACGCATCCTCCCTCCTGTCCCCACTAACGCACCCTCCCTCCTGTCCCCACTAACGCACCCTCCCTCCTGTCCCTACTAACGCACCCTCCCTCCTGTCCCCACTAACACACCTTCCCTCGTGTCCCCACTAACGCATCCTCCCTCCTTTCCCCACTAACGCACCCTCCCTCCTGTCCCCACTAACGCACCCTCCCTCCTGTCCCCACTAACGCACCCTCCCTCCTGTCCCCACTAACACACCCTCCCTCCTGTCCCCACTAACGCACCCTCCCTCCTGTCCCCACTAACGCACCCTCCCTCCTGTCCCCACTAACGCACCCTCCCTCCTGTCCCCACTAACACACCCTCCCTCCTGTCCCCACTAACGCACCCTCCCTCCTGTCCCCACTAACGCACTCTCCCTCCTGTCCCCACTAACGCACTCTCCCTCCTGTCCCCACTCACGCACCCTCCCTCCTGTCCTCACTAACGCACCCTCCCTCCTGTCCCCACTAATGCACCCTCCCTCCTGTCCCCACTAATGCACTCTCCCTCCTGTTGTCCCCACTCACGCACCCTCCCTCCTGTCCCCACTAACGCACCCTGCTCTCCTCCCTAAGGTGGCGGAGCTGGTGGAATGCGGTGTGTTGGGTGGTGGTGGGATGGAAGTGAAGACAGTGGACCAGGCCAAGCTGTGGCTCTGCCCTTGCACTCCCCTGCCAACAGTGAGGTGGGTCACACTCATTTGGTACCAGTGCTAAGGTGACACTAGCTTCATGTCACAAAACTGTCTTTTGTAAGTTGAGCTTCTCAGCCCATTGTATTTGATCCTTGCATCTTTTATTGATCACTGCACTTCCCATATTCCCTCAAAAGCTTAGCTTGTGCCTATCGTAACCCATCTCAGACGTGCCCATACACTCTCCCAAGGGCAGCCCTACGAACGGCTTTGTCTTTTAGTCACACAGATTAACCAGGAGAGTGTTACTCGTTTTAATCGTACCTGAACCAGCCCCGTGCTATACCACCAATGCAGTCTACACTGACATACTGTATTATTAGATCTCTCATGTGAACATCGTCTTTATAGCTTCCAGATACAAAGGGTATATAAAAATGTATTGTGTACATATAAAAATACAGATAAAAAGACAGGTATATGAACAGAGACAAATGCAAATAAGTATTTAGCATTTAAACCCCTGACATTTCACTGTAAGCTATGGATCTCTTTTTCCACTCTGTGTGGTTTTAGACCTTAGTGGGGAGACATTAACAGCTCCTCGGCCTCTCTTTGCTGCCCATTATCTCATCTTATTAATTATATACAACTATATAAAAAAATATTTTTTTGTTCTTTAGTCGTGACTTTGGAGGGTTGAACAATTACATCGAACTCTATTCCAAAACAATGTTCCACAGAGGTCCTCAGCCGAAAGACCATTTTGTGATCTGAGATCATTCCTGCTTTGGAAAATAGTTCTTTATAGTGATGAATGGAGTTCGTCACTAACTAGATCTGGCAACTTGCTCCACCTATTGGCTTGAGTTTGCCTGCACCTAAAGTCTACAGGACACTTAGAGTATTGCCACTACTACCTCCAGGATTTTAAGTCTGCCACCACACACCTTAATCATGTGTTAAAGTATTTTAGAGCTCGTCCATCACTGACTTCACACCTTCATTTTGTGTCATGGATACTGCTGTTATAGCCACAGCAGCCTTGTCAAAGGGCCAAGGATCTTTTACAGGATTTGCAGGAATCACATTCTAAATTCTGTCGGGACCACCGAGGATAATGCCTCACTGGATATAACTATGCTGTTTCTTCTTTTGTGTACAGCCGGAGACATAAATTCGCTTTGGCCAGCAGGTATGAAATGAATCTTGAGTGTCTGGCAATACTGTATGAAGAAGAGTTGACAGATATGCATTTTAACGGCCAGTGTTTATGTTTAACATTCGGAGACATGCACGGAGCACAATATTCTCTATGTAATGAATGTATTAATCGTGTTAAATGCAGAATGCGTTTTTTTTTTTTTTTTTAACTTTTTAACCATTGGACCTTTGTTTCCACTTGGGCCTGTCTCCCGAGGACCTAATACCTCAATGACGTATTTTCCCCACATGGACCTATTCCAACCATGGCCTGTTTGCCCCATGGACTATTTCACACCACCCTGCCGCCCACCAACAAACCAACCCACACAGCCACTCACTCTATGTAGTGTGTCCTAGTAGTGGCACAGACTTAGCAAGTTTTCCCATTTACAATAATTTATACACACACACAAACACACACACACACACACACACACACACACACACACACACACACACATAAGCACACACACACACACACATAAGCACACACACACACACACACACACACACACACACACACATAGACATACACATATGAATACATACATAAACACAAATAAACACAGACACATAAACAAACAAACAAACACACACACACACACACACACACACACACACACACACACACACACACACACACACACACACACAACCCCCACACACATAAAAACACACACACACAAACACACATGAACAAACACACACAAACACACACACATAAGCACACACACACAAAAACAAAAACATACATACACGCACACACACACACACACACACACACGGCATCGTCGGAGGTGGACGTCTGTACCGGCGCTCCATACCAACTCAACACGGCCAGAGGCATTACCTAAATAAGTATCTTTGAATGAGTCAAGCTCTGTACCAGGTTAGACTAAATGATTTTTCATTATTAAAAGGAAAAGAAATAATAAGTTTAAATAAGACTGGTTCAACAACAAAGAACCACGATGCGTTGAGTCAGCTGGGTTTGTTTATACTACAGCAAGACGGGGAAAGCGTGCATGCTTTGTAAGTACACACTCTGTTCATTTAGTATTACAAAATGGATACATACTTCAGTAAAACAAATTTGGAAAAGAAAAGGGATAAAAGTAAAAAGCAAAATGATGATTTCTACCAAGAACTGGTTGAAGTAGAGACTCACAATAGACTGGTTGAACGTGTACACAAACTAGAAATGGCTTTTAAAAATGAAATTGATGAAATAAAGAAGCAAATGCACTTGCAAAAGGAAGAGATAGAAAAACTGGGAAGGGAGGCCAATAAGAAAGACACAACCATCAGTGAACTAACAGTGGAATTGATACCCTTAGGAAGAAAGTGAGTGAAATGGGAAGTAGAGTAGTTAATCACGAGAGTGTTATGGAAGAGTTAAAAAATGACACAGAGACAATTAGACAAGCAAGCAGTCTTATGGACCAGAGCAGTGATATTGAGGAGAAGATAACACAGGTGAATAAAGCTGTGCAAAGCTACAAAAATGATGTAGAAATCACGTATGCTGAAATGGTGAAAGTAAAGAAAGACTTAGAAACAAGGGTGGAGGAAAAAAACATTAAAAAGGAAGTGAAAAGAATAATCCAAAACAATCCAAAGTTAGTCAGAGATTCAGTAGAAATAAATAAATCAATAGTAATCACTGGTATAGAAGAGGAAGAAATTAAAAACAAAATCACTAAAGACAAAAAGGAGATGGCAAATGTAATGAGCTTACTGAAAGAAGTATCAGAGGAAATCTGTAGTAAAGACATAGAGGAACACAAAAGGTTAGGGAAATACGAGAAAAGCAAGACAAGACCTCTAAAGGTGACTTTCCAGAGTGTAAACACTGTGGAAGAGATACTAAAAAATGCAAAGAATCTTATGGAAAAAGAGGAGTTCAAAAATGTATGGATAAAAAGATGTCTAACACAAGAGGAACTGGAATTACTGAAAGAGAAAAGGGAGGAAGGAAAAACAAAAAATGAGGGAAGATCAGAAGAGGACAAGAAGAAATTTTTTTACAAAGTAATAGGATTGCAGGTACGAAAGTGGTACACAAACAGGATGGAAGAAAAAGGAGGAAGTTAGTAGAACCATGCCATGACAAGTATATAAACAAGATGGTAAAGTTGATGTACTCAAATGTGGATGGAATGGTATCTAAATGACTAGAGATGAATGATTATGTCAGAGAAAATGAACCACAAATAATATGCCTAACTGAGACAAAATTAACAACAAGGATATCCAATGACATACTAAACTTAGAGGAATACAATATATGGAGAAGAGACAGAAATATGAAAAAAGGAGGAGGAATTATAATATTAACTAAGAAAAATCTAAAAGTCAAGGAAATAAACCTAGATATACCATCACAAGTAGAACTGATTGCAGTAGAGATCGACACATCTGAAGGTAAAGTAATTGTAGCCAATTTGTATATGACACCCAGATCAAACACATGGGAAAGAGACGAATATGAGGACCTGGCAGAGAGTACAATTCAGAGTATAAGATCCTTGCTACATAAAATGGAAGAGAAATCGGAAAGAATTATACTAACTGTGGATTTCAATACAAATATAAATTGGAATACTCTAGATATAAATAGCCAAGAAAGCTGTTGGGACCAAAGGCTCCTGGATCTCGTACAAGAGTTTTTCTTAACGCAACATATGAGGGAAACCACTAGAAAAAGAGGACTTGATGTACCTTCAGTGCTAGATCTAATATTTACTAGGCAAGAAAATGACATTGACAGTTTAATATATCACCCTCCACTCGGCAAAAGCGATCATGCAGTACTAAATTATAACTTCAGGATAGCATATGACATAGTAAACAGCAATGACAGTTACAAAAAGAGACTAAACTATAAAAAGGGAAATTATCAAGACCTAAAGAAGTATTTCTTAGAAGTTGATTGGGAAAATGAGCTTAGAGGACAAGATTTAAATGCTGTATATAAAAAAAATTTGTGAATTTTATGAAATAGGAGTCCAGAAGTACATCCCACAGCACAAAGAAGCAGATAAGAAAATACAGAAATGGTTCAACACAGAATGTAAATAATCTAAAGAAAGAAGAGATTTGTTTTGGAATAGATACAGAAGACACAATAGTGAAAGGGCGTATAATAATTACAAACAGGCAAGAAACGACTATACAAGAATAAGGAGGGAAGCCCAAAAACAGTTTGAGGAGGATATAATAAATAAAAGTAGTGATCAACCAAAGCTGTTTTACAGCTATATCAGAAGCAAAACCAAAGTAAAAGATATAATACAATCCATCACGGACGAGGGAATCACTTATACACAAGAGAAAGATATTTGTGAAGTACTAAATAAGAATTTCCAATTAGTTTTTACAGAAGAAAAAAATTTTGAGAGGGACTATGTGGAACACGCATGTCCACACATACTACCAGATATACAAATAGCAGAAAAAGTAATACAAGAGGAGTTAAGTAGATTAGACAGAGGAAAAGCAAGTGGTCCTGATGAAATTTCATGTTGGGTGTTACGAGAATGTGCAAAGGAGTTATGTAAACCATTATTTTTAATTTTTAAGAAATCCTTGAGTCAAGGGAAACTACCTGATATTTGGAAAAAAGCAAATATAGTCCCCTTATTCAAGAAAGGAAATAGACAAAATCCTCTCAACTACCGACCAGTATCACTGACCAGTGTTGTAAGCAAGGTATTAGAAAAACTTATAAGAAAAGCTTGGGTAAATCATCTAGAAGAACACAGTATGATAACAGAAAGACAGTTTGGTTTCAGAAAAGGAAAATCATGTGTTACTAATCTGTTGAGCTACTATGACAGAGTAACAAACACAATACAGGAAAGGGTGGACAGTATCTATTTAGATTTCAAGAAAGCTTTTGACACAGTACCACACCAAAGACTTTTATGGAAACTGTACCATCAAGGAGGAATTCGAGGCAAACTGTTTTGTTGGATGCAAGACTTTCTCATAAAAAGAGAAATGAGGACAGTACTAAGAGGAAACTGCTCATCATGGAAAGAAGTGACTAGTGGAGTACCACAGGGTTCGGTGCTGGCACCAATCATGTTTCTAGTGTACATAAATGATATAAACAGTAACACTGGAAATGAGAGCTATCTGAATATGTTTGCAGATGATGCAAAAATACAAAGGAGAATTACTAGCACAGACTCTTGTAGGGAGCTACAAGAAGAATTAAATAAACTTCATGAATGGAGTAGTACATGGCAAATGGAATTCAATGTGGACAAGTGTCATGCAATCAAGTTTGGTAAAAGTGGAAAAAGACCTGATTGGGATTATAAGTTAGGAAATAAAACCCTATACACATCAGAAAGAGAGAAAGACCTAGGTGTGATTATCAATAACAGACTATCTCCGGCTGACCACATCAGCGAGAAGGTACGAAACATGTATACACTGCTTGCAAATATGAGAATAGTATTCACATACATAAATGAAGACATGCTAAGAAGGATAATAACATCATTCATTAGACCAACCCTGGAATATGCATCAATAGTCTGGAGTCCTCATCTCAAAAAGCATATAGACAAGCTTGAAAAAGTTCAAAGGGCCGCTACAAGATGGATACCAAGCTTAAGGGACCTAAGCTACGAAGAAAGACTAAATAAACTGAATCTACCAACACTACAGGAGAGAAGGAAAAGAGATAACATGATAATGCTATATAAGTGCATATCAGGAAAGGAGAAAATAGACATAAATGATTACTTAACATATGGAGAAGCATCAGCAAGAGGACACTGCAAAAAACTGCATAAGAAGAGAGATGATAAAGACGTAAGGAAATTCAGTTTCCCAAACAGAGCAATTGATCAATGGAATGCACTACCGAATGAAATAGTGTGTGCCAAAACAATTCACAAATTTAAGGATATGTACGATAAATATGGTCTAAGACACGGGACAATACGAGCTTGACTCATTCCTGTAAAGATACAATTAGGTTTTTTTTTTTTTTTTTTTTTTTTTTTTAAATAACAGAACGGAGGAAGGAAAAACAAATGGAGAAAAAAAAATAATCCATACACCAGATTACTGGTGTCCTCTGTTCATAAAATATCTGTAAGAATTAGACTTGAACAGTTGTAGGTTGAAATTTGGAGGAAAACAACTCTGGGGAAGCGAGTTCCAGAGAGATGCAGTTCGGGGAATGAAAGAATTCTGATAGGCAGAAGTTCTGCAATGTGGTTGAATGACATTCCAGTCATGAGCGTTACCAGATGCCCGTGTAGCACGAGGGAAGGCATGGAGAGGTGGCACCATGGACGCAACTTCGTCTGAGCATTTGCCAAAAAAATATCTGTAAAATAATGCAAGGGAGGCAACATTCCTTCTTACTTGCAGGGGAGGTAGTTTATATGTAATGGCAGGGTTGTTAATGATTC
Organism: Coenobita brevimanus; assembly: GCF_032717465.1. Taxonomy (NCBI): domain Eukaryota; kingdom Metazoa; phylum Arthropoda; class Malacostraca; order Decapoda; family Coenobitidae; genus Coenobita; species Coenobita brevimanus. The sequence goes on along the minus strand of NC_137045.1, from coordinate 30,074,727 downwards.
TAACAGCTTTATTCTGAATTTTTGTCTAGTTGTCTTAATGCAACCTCTCCACAACCATTCCACAAGGGTGAGCAATATTCAAGCTGAGAGCGCACATGACTCTTATAAATTATAGCTAACTGCTCATCGGCGAAGAAGTTACGGACTCTGTACAATAATCCAAGTTTCCTTGAGGCGGTTTTAGCAAGTGATCTGACATGAGAGGTCCAGCTGAGGGCACTGTTAAGTGAGACACCAAGAATTTCAATACTTTTGGAGATGGGAATATTAGTAGCACTGAAGGTAATGTACGAATCTGGCAATATCTGTCTATTAGTAAACTGTATATATTTAGTTTTACTAGCATTAAAAGAGACAAGGTTGTTTTGTCCCCATTCACTGATTGTAGATAGATCTTGATTTATGGAGATGGCTGTATTGAGTTGAGAGGTAGAGATATTAGACTTTGTAAATAGATGTCTGAGTGTGAATGAACTATGTAGTGTTGAGTCATCTGCATATGAGTGAATGGGATTGTGAGTGACAGATAAGAGATCATTAATATGAACCAGAAATAGGGTTGGCGCCAGAACTGATCCCTGTGGCACGCCGGCGTTAATTGAGTGGAAATTCGAATATACATCATCTACTTTTACTCTTATTTTCCTGTCACTAAGATAAGAAGAAATCAAAGGAACAAAAGACGTTAGTCCATAGCAAGGGAGTTTGGACAGCAGGGAACGGTGCCATACTCTGTCGAAAGCTTTAGAGACATCAAGAGCTACTGCATGAGTTTCTCCAAAAGATCAATTGATTGATGGATGGTATGAGTTAAGAGATTGAGTATGTCAATGGTGGATCTTTCGTGGCGAAAACCGTATTGTCTATCATTAATTAAGTTGTTGGATTCAAGATGTTTAACAATATGCTTATTAATTAAAGTTTCAAATACCTTACCAAGAGAAGATGTGATAGCTATTGGTCTGTAATTGGATGGGTCAGACGAACTTCCTTTCTTCGGAACTGGGTGGATATTGGCTTCTTTCCATGAATTTGGGAATAAAGAAGTACGTATGCATAGTCTGAATAATTTAGCTAGGACAGAGGCAAGTTCAGGGGAACACTTTTTCAAAACAATTGGCGGAATTCCATCTGGACCTGGAGCTTTGTTGGTAGGTAAATTGTCTAGGATGGATTTTACAAATCTTGTCTGTATTTTAAGTGGGGCAATTTCGGGAGAATCAAGTTCCAGTACTGAGACATTCTGGCTGGTATCATCTATGGTAGAGTTTCTTGCAAAGGTACTAGCAAAGATATCTGCTTTCCCACGTGGGTCATTTGTAATATTGCCATCTGAAGTTTTTAGTGGGGGAATGGAAGATGACTTGTTAAAGTTATTATTGAAAGAATTAAGAGTTGACCAGAATATTCTGTTGTCATTAGGGTTGTTAAGTAGTTTTGATGCTTGCTTTTGAAGAAAGTTTGATTTAGATAGATTTAATACAGCTTTTGCATGATTTCTAGCAATTTTAAATTGGGAGAGTGATTCAGGTGTTTTTGATTTTAAGTAAGAGTTATATGCTAATGACTTTTGGGCTGTTGCTCTGGCACAATTGCCATCAAACCATTTTGGAGAGTTTGATCTTTTAGTGAATTGTTGACTTGGTATGAATAAATCCATACCAGCTAGTATTAAGTCACAAATGTGGGACTGGGTAGAATTGGGATCACTAGAGAAGAAAGACTGCCATGGAACATCAGCAAGAAAATTTCTAAATCCATCCCAGTCTGCCCTGTCAAAGTGCCATCGGGTCACCCTGACAGGTTCGGAATGGGGAGATGTAGGAGGGTTAACTAATGAGGCTTTGATGAGATTGTGGTCAGAGGATCCAAGTGGTGACAGTACCTCTATCCTGTATTGATCTGGATTATTTGTCAAGAATAAATCCAAGAGATGGGCATTATGGTCAGGATTATCAGGTAAGGTAAGAACAATTAGGTAAGAACACACACAAACCCCACCCAACACACACAGAAGCACACACAAACACAAACACACAAACTTAAATACAGATACGCACATAAACACACACAATCCCACACAAACACACACGCACACAAGCAGACACACATTTAAACACTTACACACACACCCACTCACACACACACACACACACACACACACACACACACACACACACACACATAAACATACACAGAAACACACATACATAAGCGCAAACATACACACGCACACACACACACACACACACACACACACACACACACACACACACACACACAAACGTATTAGTGGACAAAGAAACACACATACATACACAAACACACAAACACATATGGAGAGAGAGAGAGAGAGAGAGAGAGAGAGAGAGAGAGAGAGGGCACAGCAGATATAATAGTATAAGTAGGTGTTGTTTAATCAGCTTGTCTCAAAATTCGCCAACATACCACTGAGGAGAGAGAGAGAGAGAGAGAGAGAGAGAGAGAGAGAGAGAGAGAGAGAGAGAGAGAGAGAGAGAACACCAACATGAACACAAAAAACAGAATTCAAAGTCACGAATTCGAGAGTACGCACGTGATGAAATATGGTGCAGCATTTTAGTGTATTAATATAAGGCAAGTGTCCTGCCACTTTTAGTGCGTATTAATATTAGGCAAGTGTCCTGCCACTTTTAGTGCGTATTAATATTAGGCAAGTGTCCTGCCACTTTTAGTGTGTATTAATATTAGGCAAGTGTCCTGCCACTTTTAGTGTGTATTAATATTAAGCAAGTGTCCTGCCACTTTTAGTGTGTATTAATATTAAGCAAGTGTCCTGCCACTTTTAGTGCGTATTAATATTAGGCAAGTGTCCTGCCACTTTTAGTGTGTATTAATATTAGGCATGTGTCCTGCCACTTTTAGTGTGTATTAATATTAAGCAAGTGTCCTGCCACTTTTAGTGTGTATTAATATAAGGCAAGTGTCCTGCCACTTTTAGTGTGTATTAATATTAGGCATGTGTCCTGCCACTTTTAGTGTGTATTAATATTAAGCAAGTGTCCTGCCACTTTTAGTGTGTATTAATATAAGGCAAGTGTCCTGCTTCTTTCAATATAAATAGCATTATTCAACCTGCTCACTGAGACGCGGTCCACGCTTCCATGTGTGGACGTCTTTAACTTCATTTGTCTTTTTTGTCTACATATTCTAGTGTGGCACCAGATATAAAGGTGGACGCACTGCGAGCTGATGACATCCCGATTATCACCAGCGTCTGGCCGTACCACTGGACAGAAACAAAAGATGGCCTGGCGTCTCTTCTCGATGCCGTGCCGTCCGTTGCGCTGCGATGGGCAGGCACGGGAACGGACAAAGGGGGCGGGGTAAAAACGCACTTGGAAAAGACACACAGCCCACGGAGGAGCTGGCATCACACGGACAGCAGTCTTCAAGAGGCTGGACTCAACGGCCACCCACCATTCTGACTAAAGGGGACCTGGTGGGGTGGGCACATACGTACAACAACGGGATGATAGGCGGCTTTTACCTTGACCCTCGTTTCGACCACCTGGGTCTGAAGGACGTGCTGATCAGCCAGCTACATCAAAAGTGTGTGCATCTCGGCATCTCAGTATACGCCGTTGTCACCGAGGAGAACAAAACCGCCATGGCCGCTTTGAAACAGGTAAGAGCTTTGACCAAGGTCTTCTCCACCCCTGCCTGGTTGCGCTTGAAAAAGTAGACCTGCATTGTTAAAAGGGGTTCTGTGTCGTATCCTGCAGGAAGATTAGGATTACGAAGAGAGAGGTAAACAGTTGAATATAAAATCATCTGTACCCTCGTCTATTTGCACCTAGAACCAAAAGTGGGGCCTGGATTGTCGGTTCAACTGTTGCATGCAGGAGTCTGGGGGAAGATGGGGACATAGCAGTAGAAGCAGTGGTGTTGTTCCAGGCCCATTTGAAATGTAAACCCAGTGGACTGCAGACATAAGTTCCCCTTCTCCTACAGTCCACCATCCTCCTCTTGGGGGGGATAGGGAAATAATTGAGGGATATTTTTATTACCAGGTAGTGGAGTGGCCAAGTTATATCAGTGCCACCACACGAAAGCATCCGACTGAACACCTTGCGACACAGCACAAACCTACCGCTAACAACTTGGAGCAAAACCAGGAACCCAGCTCCGTATACACACTTTTTTTTAGTCTGAATTGTGTATGAGATTCACTCTTTACATTTTATCTTCATTCGTATAACAACCCAAACACTTCACATCCAAACTAGAATAAATATAAGTATGATTAATGATAATAATGGTGATGGTGGTGATGAGGGTGATAATGATGATGATGATGATGATGATGATGATTAATGATGAGGATGATGAGGATGGGGATTGTGATGGTAATAATAATAATAATAATAATAATAATGACAATAACACTAAAAATAATTGGTAAAAATAATAATCATAATAACAGTACTACGACCACTACAACTACTACCACCACTGCTACTACTACTACTACTACTACTACTACCACTACCACCACTACTACCATTACCACTACCACAATTACCACTACTACTACTACAACTACTACCACTACAACTACTACCATCACTGCTACTAGTACTACTACTACTACTACTACTACTACTACCATTACCACTACTACCATTACAACTACTACTACTGCTACTACTACTACTACCACTACTACTACTACTACCACCACTACTACTACTACTACCCCATATAATATTCAATCCATTCTACCTGATGATGTGCAGTGTTTTAGTCTTGCCATCTCTCGACTCATTTAATCAACTTCTGGGAGACAACTCAGACTGCAGGGGTTCGATCCAGCCTTCACTAACCCCTACACTACAAGAGGCCGTTCCTAAGCTGGGTAATTTCGTCTGTAGGCAGCAGGAACCAAGCTTAACCCGTCACGTCCCGAGGTTTTCCGCACCTCCGACATCCCCCAGTCCCGAGGTATTTTCGATTTTTTTTTTTTTGGCTAAAACCTTCGCTTTTGGTGAGAAACATCGAAAATTCATAGAGAAATCGCTCACCTGAGGTTTAAAGTGCCCAATCCAGGTAGGAGTTCCTCCTTACCTGAGTGGGTTTTCTAACATGCTGGCACCAAAGAAAACGAGTTCTATGGGAGGGTAACTATTTTATCCACTCATAAGCGGTATTTATTTATTTACTTGGTACGAATGTATATGTAGTATGACAGTATATTGGTTTTCAAGCAGTAATAAAGGCATTATAAGCATTGTTTCACTCACTAACTAATCACCATACCTGACCTATTTTTGCCACACTACCTGATCACTATTTCTGGCTGTTTCTTCTTCTAATGCTATGTAAACATTGTCCTCCACATTGTCATCGATTGGGGAATCACTCTGGCCCTGAATAACTTTACTAGCCAGGTCACTGGTAACAGGTCCTTTGCCAAGACAATGGCGTGAGGGGGGGAGGGGGGAGGTTATGCAGTGTAAGGCATTGTCCCTGCTTGGTATCTTGTACAGGAATAGAGGAAGGTGTCCCGTGTATACATACGAAATATCACGTGCGAAAATTGAAAATTGTGCAAATTAGGTACCTTGCAATTGCACGACGTACTGGTACGTCGCCGGGACTGGCAAATGCAAATCGTGGTGACGTACCCATACGTCGTCGGGACGGGGCGGGTTAAAGAATGAAAGCTTAAGGAGACTGTTTGGGATGGGGATAGTTAACTTCCATGGACACTGTACTGCTTGTCATCTTGGCCTAACATTGCCATCTCTCCTTCTTGAATGCTGGGTTGTAAATATAATGCTAAGATATGATGCTAGTCACGAGGAGGTGCTACTGAATGTACGTAGAGCCATAGTATGTTTGGGCTTTCCGTATCGTTACTGACTACCCTCTGTAATGTGGAACGCAGGCCTGTCACATCGAACAACCGCAAGTGTTAGGTAAATGGCAGCTGATAAATAAGGACTTACAATGCATATGCGTTCCCAGTGTTGATAACAGCCGTCAGCAAAATAATAATACAGCCGTCAGCAAAATAATAATACAGCCGTCAGCAAAATAATAATACAGCCGTCAGCAAAATAATAATACAGCCGTCAGCAAAATAATAATACAGCCGTCAGCAAAATAATAATACAGCCGTCAGCAAAATAATAATACAGCCGTCAGCAAAATAATAATACAGCCGTCAGCAAAATAATAATACAGCCGTCAGCAAAATAAAATTGCCCTCATGCCTCTCGTGTAATTTAAAAGCGTAAATTTAACCCTTTAGGGAAGAATATCTGTTTAAACCCATGTACCCCCCAAAAGATTATCATTATTGTTATTATTATTATTATTATTATTATTATTATTATTATTATTCATTTAATCCTGTGTTGCCCCATTAGGAGCGTAGGAGCCCGGGGCTAGGAAAGTTGGTCCTGACATTTAAGATTAGAGTGACCAGCCTCACTCAACCCTGAGTGACATTGCGTGAGCAATAAACTCCAACCATCCCTTGGATATAAACCTACACAAGCTCAATCCAACTGGAGCGCCTTAATTACCCACCAAACCACCAGGCGCCATAATTTGGTTATACGGTTACCACCCAGCGTAGTAAATGACCGTTTGGATTGTCACCAAGTGTAGAGTCACCCGTAGATAGAAGGAAGAGGAGAGAATGAAGGAAAGGAAGACAGAAGAGGAAGGAAGGAAAGAAGGAAGGGAGAGAGGAAAGGGCAGTCACTCAAAAGCAGCACTACATCGAGTGAGTGGATGGTGAGCGCCCCCAACTACCACGATTATTATTATTATTATTATTATTATCATTGTTATTATTGTTGTTGTTGCTTTTGTCAGTCAGTTTTAATATAATAGTTTTAAAAAGAATGTTATTATTATTTATTATTTTTGTTATTGTTAATTAGCACGATGATGATGATGATGATGATGATGGTAATAGTGATGATGGTAATAATGATGATGATGGTAATAATGATGATGATGATGATGGTAATAATGATGATGATGGTAATAATGATGATGATGATGATGGTAATAGTGATGATGGTAATAATGATGATGATGGTAATAATGATGATGATGATGATGGTAATAGTGATGATGGTAATAATGATGATGATGGTAATAATGATGATGATGGTAATGATGATGATGATGATGATGATGATGGTAATAATGATGATGATGGTAATAATGATGATGATGATGATGATGATGATGATGATGGTAATAATGATGATGATGGTAATGATGATGATGATGGTAATAATGATGATGATGGTAATGATGATGATGATGATGGTAATAATGATGATGATGATGATGGTAATAATGATGATGATGGTAATGATGATGATGATGATGATGATGGTAATAATGATGATGATGGTAATGATGATGATGATGATGATGATGGTAATAATGATGATGATGGTAATGATGATGATGATGGTAATGATGATGATGATGATGATGATGATGATGATGGTAATAATGATGATGATGGTAATGATGATGATGATGATGATGGTAATAGTGATGATGGTAATAATGATGATGATGGTAATAATGATGATGATGGTAATAATGATGATGATGATGATGGTAATAGTGATGATGGTAATAATGATGATGATGATGATGGTAATAGTGATGATGGTAATAATGATGATGATGGTAATAATGATGATGATGATGATGGTAATAATGATGATGATGGTAATAATGATGATGATGGTAATAATGATGATGATGGTAATAATGATGATGATGATGATGAAGATGGTAATAATGATGATGATGGAAATAGTGATGATGGTAATAATGATGAAGATGGTAATAATGATGATGATGGTAATAGTGATGATGGTAATAATGATGATGGTAATAATGATGATGATGGTAATAGTGATGATGGTAATAATGATGATGATGATGATGGTAATAATGATGATGGTAATAATGATGATGATGGTAATAATGATGATGATGGTAATAGTGATGATGGTAATAATGATGATGATGGTGATGGTAATAGTGATGATGGTAATAATGATGATGATGGTAATAATGATGATGATGGTAATAGTGATGATGGTAATAATGATGATGATGGTAATAATGATGATGATGGTAATAGTGATGATGGTAATAATGATGATGATGGTAATAATGATGATGATGGTAATAGTGATGATGGTAATAATGATGATGATGGTAATGATGATGATGATGGTAATGATGATGATGATGATGATGGTAATAGTGATGATGGTAATGATGATGATGATGATGATGATGATGATGGTAATAGTGATGATGGTAATAATGATGATGATGGTAATGATGATGATGATGGTAATAGTGATGATGGTAATAATGATGATGATGATGATGATGATGGTAATAGTGATGATGGTAATAATGATGATGATGGTAATGATGATGATGATGATGGTAATAGTGATGATGGTAATAATGATGATGATGGTAATAATGATGATGATGGTAATAGTGATGATGGTAATAATGATGATGATGGTAATGATGATGATGATGATGGTAATAGTGATGATGGTAATAATGATGATGATGGTAATGATGATGATGATGGTAATAATGATGATGATGGTAATAGTGATGATGGTAATAATGATGATGATGGTAATAGTGATGATGGTAATAATGATGATGATGGTAATGATGATGATGGTAATAGTGATGATGGTAATAATGATGATGATGGTAATGATGATGATGATGATGATGGTAATAGTGATGATGGTAATAATGATGATGATGGTAATAATGATGATGATGGTAATAGTGATGATGGTAATAATGATGATGATGGTAATGATGATGATGATGGTAATGATGATGATGACGGTGATGATGGTAATAATAATGATGATGATGATGGAAATGATGATGATGATGATGATGATGGTAATAGTGATGATGGTAATAATGATGATGATGGTGATGATGATGATGATGATGGTAATAGTGCTGATGGTAATAGTGATGATGATGGTAATGATAATGATGATGATGGTAATAGTGATGATGGTAATAATGATGATGATGGTAATGATGATGATGATGATGGTAATAGTGATGATGGTAATAATGATGATGATGGTAATGATGATGATGATGATGGTAATAGTGATGATGGTAATAATGATGATGATGGTAATGATGATGATGATGATGGTAATAGTGATGATGGTAATAATGATGATGATGGTAATGATGATGATGATGGCAATAATGATGATGATGGTAATAGTGATGATGGTAATAATGATGATGATGGTAATAGTGATGATGGTAATAATGATGATGATGGTAATGATGATGATGATGGCAATAATGATGATGACGGTGATGATGGTAATAATAATGATGATGATGATGGAAATGATGATGATGATGATGATGATGATGATTTGTATCATCTTGCAAAGAAATTATTGAGTATTTTCAAACAGACGTGGCCTGTATTCACTCCTTCACTACCAAAGGTCCTTCCCAATGAATACAAAAAAAAAAAAAAAAAAAACTCGTACTGAAAGGGTAAGCCTTGTGCAGTGGACAGGCATTGACCCTTTCAGTTCGATGACATTTTATATTTTACTTTTAGCTTTACTCTTATTTATTTATTTATTTATTTATTTATTTCGAGGGGACGCCTGTCGTAGTGAAGGGGTTAATGACGACTACACCTACCCTCCCCTGTTTGCAAAGTCTCCCTGAAGAAGAAGAAAAATTACATTGCAGAAAGGAGTTTATTTTCTCCTTCTCCGTCTTCTCTTCCTGGTCCTCCTCCTCCTCCTCCTTTTTCTCCTCATTCTCTTACTCCTTCTCCTCTTCGTCTTTTTTTTTTCTTTTTACCTTCTCCGTCTTCTCTTCCTGGTCCTCCTCCTCCTCCTCCTTTTTCTTCTCATTCTCTTACTCCTTCTCCTCTTCGTCTTTTTTTTTTTACCTTCTCCGTCATCTCCTTCTTCTTCGTGTCTTCTCTTCCTCCTCCTCCTCCTCCTTTTTCTTCTCATTCTCTTACTCCTTCTTCTCTTTGTCTTTTTTTTTTTTTACCTTCTCCGTCATCTCCTTCTTCTTCGTGTTCTCTTTCTCCTTCTTTTCCTCCTGCTCTCTCTCTCTCTCTCTCTCTCTCTCTCTCTCTCTCTCTCCTCCTGCTCCTCCTTTTTTTCTCCGTATTTCCTTTCTCCTTCTCCTTCTTTGTCTTCTGTTCTCTCCGTCCCTTTTCTCCTCCTCCTCCTCCTCGTTTTTCTCCGCATTCTCTTTCCCTTTCTCCTTCTTCGTGTTCTCATTTTCCTCCTCCTCCTCCTCCTCCTCCTCGTTTTTCTCCGCATTCTCTTTCCCCTTCTCCTTCTTCGTGTTCTCTTTTTCTTCCTCCTCCTCCTTCGTCGTCGTCGTCTCTTTATCCTTCTTCTCTTCCTGCTCCCTCTGTCCTCCTCCTCCTCCTCCTCCTAGAGTGGATTTCACCAGGCTCAGAGCGCCACAGTACTTACAACTACGGACTGGAATCAAATGACTGAAACAGATGACATAAACCAAATAAGGGAAATTTTCACCAAAAAGTTTAATGAAGTGGTAAAGTCATGTGTGCCAGTACGTAACAGGCGTCCAGCTGGTAAAAGCAAACCAAAGTGGTGATCCAGTGAAATTAAAATAGCTTAATACCCAAAAAACAGGCTTACAATAAATATAAAACTACACAAAATAATGATGATAAATTACAGAACGATAATCTACGCCGCATATCGAAAAGACTTAAACGAAGCAAGAGAGCACTGGAGATCCACATTGGTAATAGCAAATCAAACCCTAAGTAATTTTACAGTTATATTGGAAAGAAAAGGATTATGACTACATCAATAGGCCCTCTAGAAACGAACAATGGCAAAGACACAGAAAATGAGGCTGAAATGGCGAACATTCTTAATGATTACTTTGCCTCTGTTTTTACAGTAGAAAACACCACCAAAAACCTACTGTCGCCAATAAACCAAGCAGACAGCACCGTCCACAGTAACTACTATCCACAACAGCGATATTCTTTCAGCCATAAATAGTACAAACATAAACGACCCTGAAAAAATATCACCGAAAATTCTCAAAGAAGCAAAAAATGAGTTACTGCTGCCACTCTTTCTTATTCAATAAATCGTTAAATACTGGGAAAGTCCGATGCAAATGGAAACTAGCTAATGTAACACCAATATTCAGAAAAGGAAGTAAGTCGCACCCAGGAAACTACAGACCAATCAGCTAAACATCAGTAGTGTGCAAATTAATGGAAACAATCATAAGAGACAAATTAGTTAATTATCTAGAAGAAAATAATATAATTAAAGACTTGCATCATGGATTCAGACATCGACGTTCATGGTTGTAACTTACTGGACTTCTTCCATGATGTTTACAAATCATATGACGACTCAAGAGCAGTAGATATAATTTACCTCGACTTTCAGAAGCATTTGACACTGTCCCTCACAAGCGTCTTGTGGAGTAGACTGTAGCACCAGTCGAGCAGGGCAGTACTCCCGAGGTGGATGGAAAGCTGATGACAGGGAGTGCTGGAGCTCCCGTTTCATCCGCCCTCAGGACTAGTTCCTGACCATCCCCCTTTGCTGAACTTTTTCAGTGTCTCAGTTACACAGAGAGTAGGCCAGCATGCTCTCCAGTACAAATTTCTCTAACTATCTACACCAAACTACATGCACAGTACACACTACACTTCCTATTCAAAATTCACCATAATGGCGTCGATTCACCAAGCCTCGGAGTCCCCGGGGGGGGGACCATAAATGCCCCCGCCATCTGCCCCTCTCCCGGTGACTACTCGAGGTGCCTGGAAACACTGTCTGACTCTCTTCTTCTTCATTTCTGCAACATTCGCTGCCTTTCATCTAACTTTCGCTCTGTTGAGCACCACCTCTCCTCCTCTAAACCTCACCTTCTTTTTCTAACGGAGACTCAGTTGTCTGAGGCAACTGACAGCAAACCCTTTTCTGTATCCTCCTACTTTCTCTATACTCATTTCAAAGCCAAAGGTGGCTGTTGTGTATACATACGCAACGACTTATCTTGCTCTCGTGTTCCTGAACTTGATTCTTCTGAATTCTCCACACTCTGGCTTCGGCTTTCCTGTCATTCTCTGACTAAATATATCTGTGCTGTTTACTTATCTCCTAATTCTACTGACTATCAAAAATTCTTCGACTATCTTACTTCTACGATGGAACACATTCTGTCCATTTCTCCTTTCTCTGAAATCTCCATTCTTGGAGATTTCAATGTTCACCACCACCTTTGGCTCTCCTCTCCTTTCACGGATCCACTTGGTGAACAAGCCTACATCTTTTCTATCCTTAATGACCTAGAGCAGCTTGTACAGCACCCTACCCGTATCCCTGACCGCCTTGGAGAGAGCTCCAACATACTTGACCTCTTCCTCACAACTAATCCTTCTGCTTACTCTGTTAATCTTTTCTCTCCGTTGGGCTCCTCCGATCACAACCTTATTACCTTAACCTGTCCTATCACTCTGGTACGGCCTGTGGACCCTCCAGGGAAGCGTCGTCTGTGGCATTTTGGAGCCGCGGACTGGGAGGCCCTCAGGCAGTACTTCTTTGATTTTCCCTGGAATGATTATTGCTTCCATGGCCGTGAGCCATCTGAGTGTGCCTTGCGCATTACAGAGGTTATTCTCTCGGGCATGGAAGCATACATTCCTTTCTCATATCCTTTGACTAACGCAAGAAAGCCTTGGTTTAATCATGCTTGTTCTAATGCTGTCTGCAACAAGGAGAAGGCCTACAAAAGGTACCGGAGCCAACCCACCCCTGAATCACATCGTCTTTACGTTTCTGCCCGGAATCGTGCTAAGTCTGTTCTTCGCTCTACTAAAAATAATTTCATCCATACTAAATGCTCTCAACTCTCCAACTCGAATTCTTCCCGCTCCTTCTGGCACCTTGCCAAAAATCTTTCTAACAACTTTACCTCATCATCCTTCCCTCCTCTTTTCTACTCTGATGGTTCTGTAGCTATTTCTTCTACTGATAAAGCAGATCTCTTCGCACAGACTTTCTCCTCCAATTCCACCTTAGACGATTCCGGTGCTGTTCCTCCATCACTTCCCCCCTCTGACTTCCTCATGGCTGACATTAAAATTTCTTCAGTTGATGTATTTTCTGCCATCACTGGCCTCAGTACTAACAAGGCATATGGGCCTGATGGGGTCCCTCCTGTTGTTCTCAAGAACTGTGCTTCTGTGCTTACACCCTGCCTAGGCAAACTCTTTTGCCTTTGTCTGTCAACTTGTACCTTTCCTTCTTGCTGGAAGTTTGCTCTCATTCAGCCAGTCCCAAAGAAGGGTGACCACTCCCAACCCTCCAACTATCGTCCAATTGCTTTAACGTCCTGTATTTCAAAAGTTTTCGAGTCAATTCTTAATAGAAAAATTTTAAGGCATCTTTCCTATCACAACCTTCTTTCCGATCGTCAGTATGGGTTCCGTCAGGGACGCTCCACTGGCGATCTTCTCACCTACCTTTCAGACTCCTGGTCATCCTCCTTTCGGGACTTTGGCGAAAGCTTTGCCATTGCACTTGACATCTCAAAGGCTTTCGATCGAGTCTGGCATAAATCTTTAATTTCCAAACTGCCCTCCTACGGTTTCTATCCTTCTATCTGTGCCTTCATCGCTAGTTTCCTTTCTGGTCGTTCTATAGCCGCTGTTGTAGACGGCCATCGTTCTTCTCCTAGATCTATCAACAGTGGTGTTCCTCAGGGCTCTGTCCTATCACCAACTCTCTTCCTTTTATTCATCAATGATCTTCTAAGCTGTACATCTAACCATATCCACTCATACGCTGATGACTCCACCCTTCACCTTTCCATTCGGTTCCCGCAACGCCCATCTCAACAGTTGCTTCAACAAACAAGGGATGAGGCTATGGCACACCTAATGTCTGACTTGGCTCGTATCTCTGACTGGGGTAATAATAATATGGTTGTCTTTAATGCATCTAAGACTCAGTTCTTACACCTATCAACCCGACAAAATCTTCCACAGGTATACCCACTAATGTTTAATAATATTCAGCTTAATCCTGCATCATCCTTGAACATGCTTGGGGTTTCATTTACTCGGGACTTATCTTGGAAAAATCATATTACATCTCTTGTAAAATCTGCTTCCAAGAGATTGGGTGTGCTAAGCCGACTCCGCTCTTTCTTTACCCCTGCACAATTGTTGACTCTATACAGGGGTTTTATCCGCCCCTGTGTGGAGTACAACTCTCATGTGTGGGGAGGCTCCCCACATACAGCTCTTCTCAATAGGGTGGAGTCAAAGGCTTTTTGTCTCATTAACTCTCCTCCTCTTACTGACTCCCTTCAACCTCTGTCTCTTCGCCGCTCTGTTGCATCTTTATCTCTTTTCTATCGCTACTTTAATGGTCACTGCTCCTCTGAACTGTCTGCTTGCATTCCTCCACCTCTACGACGGGCCAGTAGCACCCGTCTGGCAGCAAACTCTCATCCCTTTTCTGTCCAGCTCTCTAATGCAAGAGTTAACCGTTACTCCCAGTCTTTCATTTATGCAACAGGTCAGCTCTGGAACTGTCTCCCTCTGTCTGTATTTCCTACTTCCTATGATCTCCAGTCTTTCAAACGCAGTGTGTCCAGGCATCTCAAAATGATCGGATCTTGAATTTGGCTCTCTATTGTATTTTGTTTTTCTCTTGGAGGGAACTGTTACTGCGGGCTCATGGCCTTTGGTTCCTTCTTCCTCGCATTAAAAAAAAAAAAAAAAGCAAAGTAGAAGCCCATGGAATAAAAGGGAATTCGCAGAAATGGTTACAAGACTGGCTTTCAGACCGAAAACAGTGAGCTGTGATAAACAGAAAGGAATCCAAATAACGTAATGTGATTAGTGGCGTTCCCGAGGGCTTAGTACTTGGATCGATTCTTTTATTATCTACATAAACGACATAGGTGAGGGCCTAAATTGTAAAATATCCAAATTTGCAGACGCTACTAAAATAACCAGTAAAGTAACTTCAGAGTTACAGTGGCTGCGGTTACAAAATGGCCTTAATACACTGGCAAGCTCGGCAGAAAAATGGCAGATGATATTCAACATAGAAAAATGCAGAGTACTTCATATTGGATATAACATCGTCCCTGTGAATTACAAAATGAATGATATCCATTTATCAAATACAGACAATGAGAAGGATCTTGGTATGATAATTATCAAATGACCTAAAACCAAGTAAGCAGTGCACCGAGGCAGTTAGAACTGCAAACAAGCTGGTGGGTTTTAGTGGAAGAACTTTCGAGTTTAAATCGGAAAAAAATCATACTTGCCTGGTACAGCTCACAAGTGCGCCCCCATCTCGAGTATTGTGTGCAATTCGGGTCTCCAGACTACAGAAAGGACATTGAAAAATTAGAGAAAGTACAGCGAAGAATCTCAAAAATGATACCACGACTGAGAAACGAAGTATATGAGGAACGCCTTGAAGAGCCTAAATTATTTAGCCTAACGAAATGCAGGTCAAGAGGTGACTTTATTGAAGTTTTCAAAGTCATGAAGGGATACGACAACTTAGACATGAATATTTTGAAACAGACCAGTCCAGTCAAACCAGGAGTAATGGCTGCAAAATTATGGGAAAGTGTTTCCAATCCCATGAAGCAAAATACTTCTTCAGCAGAATCGTAAATATCTGGAACAGATTACCCTCAGATACCGTGAACAGTATCTCAGTTAAGACATTTAAAATAAATAGACAAGTACTTGCACGAGAATCCTCAGCTGACTCTTTTTCTGTCCAAATATCTTACTTTTACCAGCTGCGTGTAAGTTCATTCCCCTCCTGTCTGCTAAACACCCCGTAAACTTAACGTACCTGTACCTAGCGCCACGTCACGTCATTACATAATTATATTTCAACTTATTCAGTGCACATAAAGCAATACAAGCACAGACTAGGATCTGCAGAGATAGCCCTGAGTTAACGGTCACTACTCTTACTTTTGACCTGTGAAGGCTGTGAATCACTGAGGCTCCCTGTTAGTTACGTGACCACCATCGGGATTTTTAAATGTACCAGGGGTCACTGCTTCAGGAGGTAACTTGTGATCTTGTCCTGCATGGGAGAGGTCCTTGTCTCAGTGAAGTGAGTGGAGCTGGGGCCTAATTGACTGCTGCCTACCTTAAAAGCGCCAGGCAAGGCTGCTGTACCACCCTTGAACATCCACACTGTGCACTGTGCAATTTATAGCTATGTCTACAGACTTCCCTTTAACTCAACGTACCCATAGATAATATCATGCCGTAGTTATTATTTGATTTGATTACTTTCTCATTCATGTTATTCAGACTGGTAATTTATAGATAAAGTAATATAGAATGTAACTTTTCAGTCTTTCCAATGAAATTTCCATGTCAGTTTTTCCATGCTGCATGGTGGTCCTTCTCACTTTTTCCTGGAGGGTTTCGGGGTGGGTGGAGCCTTCTTGCTTTACTATTCTTATCCTTCAGCATGTAGAGTTAGATCATGTAGTCATAGTCTACTCTGTAAGAAGCAACCTCGAAAGGACCATAACGTCTGTTGCTGTTTGCTTTCCTTTGTATTCCCTCTTTCAGGTGGGAGGAAGGTTTGGTGGGGACGTGAGAGCCGCCGTGATCGTCCCCAAAGGCACAGACCTGAATGAACTGATGCACCATCTGAAGAACACGAGTAGAGCAGCTTCTGAACAAAACGAGAAGAAAAGCTTCTGAACAACACGAGTAGAGCGGCTATTGAAGAACAGAAGTCGAACGGTTTTTGAGCACGAGTATGGGGCTTCTGAAGAACACGAGTCAAATGAAAAAAACACGAGTAAAGCAGCTTCTCATCAGGTGTAAAAGAGCCTCATTAGAACTCGTATATAAAAGCTCCTATACGTGAAAAAGGGGCTTTTAAAAAACGTGACAAAGAACTTCTGAAAAACACAAATAAAAAGACTTCTTGGAAACATATAAAAAATGCTTCCGAAGAAAATGGATGATGGCCTTTGAAGAACAGAAGCATAACGGCTCCTGAAGAACACACCCCTAACGGTTTTGAAGAACTTACTTGTAAAGGGTTTCTAAAAATCCACGAAAAACAGCTTCTGAGGAACAGTTTAAGTGATAGACCTTTTCATTCCCGTAGACGAAGTAGGATCTTAGCACGCTTGAGGAGGGAAGATAGTTTCAGTCCGTCGGTCTGTGTGTGCTAGAGCGGCCGCAATGATGGATCGATATTGACGACTGAGATGTCACATGGATCCACTCCACTTGTCGGTGTGGCCTCGTTGCAGTGGTCAACATGGCGGTGCAACACTAAAGTCACACGCCATCAAAACTGCTTTTATTTGTAGGAGTATAGACGAAATATTAGTATCACTGGAAAGGGCGTTCAAAATACTATAGTTTATGCCTTCAACACAATTCTGATACAACCCACTGGAAGGTAGGAAGGTAGATAGGTAGTTAGGTAGGAAAGTAGATAGGTTGTTAGGTAGGAAGTAAGGTAGGTAGGGAAGAAGGTAGGCAGGTGAGTAGAGAGGGAGGAAAGCAAGGAAAGAAGTTGGTAGGGACGAAGGTACATAGGAGTACAAAGGAATACAAAGGAAAGCAAACAGCAACAAACCTAATGGTCCTTTCGAGGCTGCTTGTTACAGAGAAGACTATCACTCTGATATCTAATTCTACAAGTTGAAGGTAGGGATAGTAAAGCAAGAAGACTCTCCCCCACCCACCAAACCCTCCAGTCGAAGCTGGCAGGAAAAAGGTGAGAAGGACCACCATGCAGCATGGAAAAACTGACATGGAATTTTCATAGGAAAGACTGAAAAGTGGTAAACTATATTCTGTCCCACTATTTCTATACAGGGTAGAGATGTATGTAGGTAGGGAGGCGGATGGAGTCGAGTAGGTAGGTAAGTAGATAGATTTGTAGGTAGGTAGGTAGGCAGGCGGGTTTGTAGAAAGGTAGATAGGCCCGTAGGTAGGTTGGTAGGAAGGAAGAGCGGTAGGCAAAGAGATAGCCAGAAAAGCATGTAGGGATGTAGCCAGGGAGGTAGGTATGTAGGTAGGCAGCAGAGGTATATAAGGTGGTGGGTAGGGAAGTCGACAGGGATGTAGGTAGAGATGTAGGCAGACATGGTAAGTAAGGAGTCGGGTTGGTAGGTAGGAAGGTAGGTATGAGGAAAAGGGTATAGTCAAGGAAATAGCCAGAGAGGTAAAGAGGTAGGTAGGCAGGGAGGTAGGCAGTGCAGTAGGGAGGTTTGGTAGGTAGGAAGGTAGGTAGCTAGGTACGTAATTAAGAGGGGAACGGTAAGAAGAATTGCAAGTTAATTCTTTATATGGTAAAAGAAAATTTGCAGCTTAAATACCTCCCGGTTTTAGGATAACATTGTCTACAAGAGTGGCTGCAAACACGAGATTATCTCTTAACAAAGAAGCCGCTGTTCACTGCAAGGATTATACAAGATTATTCAAGATTATACAAGATTTCGCCTTCGGGGCCATAGTGTGGTACGCGCAGTTAGTATTTCATTGCTGACGAACAGGAACCGAATATTAAGCCATTACATCCAGTGAGATAATATATATTCTATTCTTGCTGCCACCAAATGTTATAGTCTGTATGTTTTCATCTGATAGTCGGTATGTTTTCATCTGATAGTCTGTATGTTTTCATCTGATAGTCTGTATGTTTTCATCTGATAGTCTGTATGTTTTCATCTGATAGTCGGTATGTTTTCATCTGATAGTCTGTGTGTTTTCATCTGATGGTTGGTATGTTTTCATCTGATGGTCGGTGTGTTTTCATCTGATGGTCAGTATGTTCTCATCTGATGGTCCATATGTTTTCATCTGTCTGTACCGGGCCACGACAACAACCCAAATACTAAGTCGTGGCAGCATGACCCTTATTTAAGAGGTGGAAATGAGTCTCCTTGGTTAGTAGTCCAATTTGCTAACCAGTATGATTGCACTCAGCCAAAAACTGAGCTGAAATGATCTTTGTCAAATGGAAACAATCCGAATATGCCTGCTTTACTCTAACTTGGCCTAAAATTACATCTCACCATATTCAATTCTTGCTGTAACGATGGATTAGCGCTGGAATATAATATTAGTCACAGAGAGAAATTCGACAGAAGGGATGTAAAGCAGTGGCCTTGTCTTATTCTGACAATAGTCGACGTGAAATAAGCTACAAATGGACGAAAATCTGGGCCTAGTAGGGTAGAAATAGTATAGTTAGATCGAGAGACGTAGTGAATGCATTACAAGCAGAGTCCTTTACTTTATTCAGTACGATGATGCCCTATTTACCTCTCACGGTCAACATATCACCTTACTGACTTCTCATCTTCGGCGGGTTTCTCCTTTCCATCAGCTTGTTTTTTGTTCTCTTTGGGATGAATTTTGATGCTGCAGATTCTTTGAAGCGTGTATGTGTCACTGTATAAGATGTACAAGGAAGGGGAAGAGGTGTTTCCGTGAGGGGTGGGCTCCTGTGTTTGTCCGTGGTGAAAAAAGTGTCATCTGAATGTGCTGTAATCTCTCTTGGTTTGGCTAGATGAGGGTAGTTTAGCATTTCTCTCTCTCTCTCTCTCTCTCTCTTCCTTAATACGTTTCCAATAATCCGCAACACAAATAAATCAACACAAGACATACATACGCTGGCGAAAAACAGAAAATCGCCAATCTGAGGACCTCGCAAATTTTGGCCAATCTCTCATACTGAATGGGCTCGAGAAATCTGTACCTGAACAATCCAGCCCAAAAGCCTTTATTAAACTGAATAAAATCGTGTGAAGGCTGGAAAAATAAAGAAGAAAAGTATTGTCCCCCTGGTAAAGGGATTAATCCATTTTACTTCGAGGAGTCTGCAGAAATAATAATAATAATAGTAATAATAATAATAATAATAATAATAATATAACAGCAAAAAATAATAATAATAAAAATAATTGTAATAAAAATAGCAATAATAATAAATCGTTATCAGTGGCATTAGTAGTAGAGAAACAAGAAATACGTAACCATATGAGCAAGTGTAATACTTAAGCTAAAATTGTGTATATAATATTGCCCCAGATAACTAAGAATATAATCAGTCTAATAAAGGATGCATGGTGTTATTAATGAATATAAAGGTTTTGGTACTTCACTACACCATCCTAATAACCACTTAGGTACAGTATAATGATGCCTGTCAGGATGAGTTACGGGTGTGGGAGATCGGGTTGGTGCTGGAGAGAATGGCCTTCCTGTTGTGGTATCGACAGGCCTGTACCCATATTCAGAATCCCTGTACCATAACGCTACACGGGAAACTACAGCCAGCCACAGCGCTATGTCGACTATGACCACATGAGCGTGTCAGTCTTCGTTTCCCTGGTCCTTTGCTGAAGGTTTATACGGGTAAAATATATCATCGTCCACTTAGTGAGGCGATAATGTAATCATCTACGTCTGTTTGTGTCTGTGTCCGTGTGTCTGCGTGCGTGTCTGTTTTCAAAATATCTCAAAACCAAGTGGGCAAATTGAACGGAAATTTTGTGGGCAGTATCCCGGGAGATATGGTTGGTTTATTAATAATTTTGGCGAAGCTGCAGTGATATGCCTCCGATTGCCAGAGGATTTTGCAAGGAAAAAAAAAAAATCTACCATTTTCATTAAGTTTGCCATTATTCACCATTTTTTTTTTTTTATCATACCTTCAAAGAAGAGGACGGTTATGTAAATGGTAACTATTAGAAATCCTTCAGATGCCTGATATACTTAAATGACCTTCACCAACATTATACTCCTGACTTCATGTTTCTGAGTGCTAGCGTGAAATTTAGCTGAGAAGGAGTAAACAGGGAAATCCTAAGACTTTTATTTTTTTTCGATTTTGGCGAAGCAGTGTTGACATGCCTCCGACTGCCATTGAATTACTGATCTAGTTTTTTGCCGATGCCGGGCGATATGCATTCATGGGCGAATGCTTTGGCTTTTTATCGCTCCGCCTTGGTAAAGGCGGAGCGATAATGATTTTGCCCTCCTTTGTGTGTGTGTGTGTGTGTGTGTGTGTGTGTGTGTGTGTGTGTGTGTGCACGCGCGCGCGTGCAGTGCGGTGCTGTGTGTGTGTGTGTGTGTGTGTGTGTGTGTGTGTGTGTGTGTGTGGTGCTTCAGCGGTAAGAAAAATTTCATTGACAACATTCACAGTTCTCTCGCTTAGACTACCCTTATCTAATTAATCTTACCTCCTATTTTCAAGAACAACTAAAGCTTCTGAATAGACTACAGTAAATAATACTCTTCAAACAAGAACGCAGTACGTAATTTTCCACGCACTTAAACTCCTATGCAAAAGGTAAGTTATTCTTTTATTTTTATAGGTATGTACTGCAGACACCAGATGTTTGAAATTTAGAAAAGAAATATAACTACCCCATTTTACCTTTCACTACCAAGGAATTACAACCAAATATTTTCTGATCATATTAAAAAAGTGAAGGTCATCATTAATATACAACAGACGTTATGAATAAATCAGTATTACAACCAGGCCTTTACACAACGATGAAAACTGTTAGCGTCTCACCACAATTACCTCACTTCACCCACCCCGCATTTCATAATATCCTTGTGCAACTCCACTCACACGTCACCCACCCTGCAGTTCATCAGATCCTTGTGCAACTCCACTCACACGTCACCCACCCTGCAGTTCATCAGATCCTTGTGCAACTCCACTCACAAGTCACCCACCCTGCAGTTCATCAGATCCTTGTGCAACTCCACCCACAAGTCATCCTCACCCTCCTTCTTTCAAGCCATTGTGAGTGAGGGTATATCTGAATACCCTATACACGCACTGCCACAAGGGAATTACAACCACTCACAGCTTCAACATACACATATAAACGCCTCAAGTAATATAGCATACAAAAGATATGATGAGTAATACAATTTAAGTACTGTAAACAAGGAAGCAAACTGTGAGCCTCTTGCAACCCCAGGACACCCACAGAGCCCTTACATCAGATGTGTTTGAGACTCCACTCACAACTCACCCCAGCCTCTTTCACTTCAACTGTCCATAGGTAATCTCTCTATAACCTTGCCCTGCCCATCCTATCGTTACCCCTCCCTATTCTCGGAAAAATAAATGCTCTTACCTTCTCAAAAAGACTACAGTATCCAACACTGACATGACGCACGTGCTTGCATGCCTCTGTGTGTTTGTGTGTGTGTGTGTGTGTGTGTGTGTGTGTGTGTGTGTGTGTGTGTTTCTTTATATTCATCTATGTACACAGGTATTAGAGGTTTCTGACACACACACACACACACACACACACACACACACACACAGTTAAGTATTTTGTGTGGGTATGTTCTGATACCTTGTACACGCATATTATACCAGGGAATGTACTGTATATCCATTCACCGCAAGGAAATAAAGGTAATTAGAATATGAATAATTGGATATTGGCTTCATTATAGACAACGGCACAAATTGCGATCTCTCTCTCTCTGATTTTATATATATATATATATATATATATATATATATATATATATATATATATATATATATATATATATATATATATATATATATATCGCTTACCTAAAAACTAAATCTCATTCATATATTATAACAATTGTTCTGTCCAAATCATCTTTCAGTACAAACCACAATGGTTATTGTTACCTACTCGAGGAATCAACACAGCCCGGACGGAAAAACTGTCTGGTCCCAGAAACTGCCGTCATCGTCTTCTCAGCCTCCCCGAAATGAGGACGGTGGTGCTGGGTTAGGGTAGTGTGACATCTAAGTCTGGCCATGATGTGTTCGTGTAGCGGTTCCCAAACTGGGGCTGTACACTCGAAAACAATAACTGTTAATCCATACCAATGAAAGTCGGGTTCATTTAACGACTCTCTCATCTAAGGCAATGTTTCTCAACCTTTTTACTTCAATCCCCACTTGTGGGGATCTTAACATCCTCGTGGCCCTCCTTAAGTTTTCTTTCAAGTCCCCACTAATGATGATGAAAGAACTGTTTTTGCTGCTCCCCATTTATCTTAATGCTTACAATTATCAATCAGAATGCATATTTTGTTACATATCAATGGAATGGATGACACTGTTTGCTTTCAGTCAGTCAACTGAATCGAGGCTGAGTCACTGATAACGCCCATCTCATTATCTGGCTCCACATCCAACCAGTTTCGGCTTTTCCTTTTTATGTGTAGAAGGGTGGTGACACTAGATTCACAAAAGTATGCTGTGGAAAATGGCAAGAGGACTCTATTTGCTATTTCACTAACTTTTGAATATGACTGATTCATGCAGCACCAAAACATAGTCAGAGGTTTTTCTTCATAGAGGTCTCTGGCAGCAGAACAATTTTTGAGGTCCAACAACTCGTCCTGAACATCATCAGGAATGGCAGCAATATCAAGAGTTTCAGCTGTGATTGGATGGAACAGACTAACAGCTAATAAGCCACAGTGGACAAAGACGGAGGAATCCTATGCCCTGCGCTGCCCTTATGCGGTTGAAGAGGAGGAGGAGGAGGAGAAGGATTTTTTTTCCCAATGACTACTGACCCAAAGGCCCAGGGCATTAAGAGAATTTTTTTATTTTTGTTTGATACATACACACACACACACACACACACACACACATATATATATATATATATATATATATATATATATATATATATATATATATATATATATATATATATACCGGTATAGATAGATAGAGAGAGAGAGAGAGAGATTGATAGATAGATATAAATAGACAGATATAGATATAGATAGATAAATATATAGACAGATATAGATAGATAGATATACAGATACATAGATAGACAGATAGATATAGATATAGATAGATAGATATAGTAGATAGATAGATAGATATAGATATATAGATATAGATAGATGGAAACATATATATATATATATATATATATATATATATATATATATATATATATATATACAGGGTGTAACGCGACGTATGACAAAAACTTACACCAATGATCTATCATGTAATTTTGAGTATATTTTGTTCTGTAAACATATGCTCTCTGCGACCCCAGTTCAGTACCCAGCATTCGGCTGTTTTGTGTAAAAGCTTCGTCTCTTGCATGTGCCATTTGGTGAGAGCTTCGCAGGGCGACGGGAGACGAGTATTATTAGCTTGTACTGTACATGAAAATCCCATATCCTATCAGTACACACGAGTTTTAAGAAGAAACTTTACGTAGCCTATTGATTCTTTAACATCGTCATGCATTCATGCAATTCTTTTGCACAAATCGACTGTAATTAAGGATTAAATTCAAATTTTATGGCTTGCAAGGGGGTAGGGAGGGAGGGAGGAGAGGCTGGTGTGTTGTTGCCAGTTATGAAATATTTGGCTTGTAGAATGTTGCTACCAGCATTATCATAACACCCACAGCTCATTCAGTGATAAAACGTTATTCTAAAGGGAGATTTGCCTCACTTTAAGTCAGGAAGAATTTTATTTATCACAATTTTTCTGCTGCAAGTAAACGTGGCGCCATTGGGTATCTCCACCTGAGTTCCTCTCTGCAGCACTGGCATTACCATCGCAGAATCCGTAAAAAAATACACGATATCTGCATAATCTTCATTGCTGTACGTACGTGGCATGCTTTTTCATGAATATGTGAAGCTGAACCCGTTGAACAACAGAACGCGGAGAAGAGTATTTGAAGTGTGTACCTCCCCTGCAAATGTTCCCGTTCAAATGACAGTGGACGCAGGGTTGCCAAGTTCAGATCATCAACCTCGCTAGTTTAGTCCTAAAAACTTGCTAGAATGTCGCTAGATAGTAAACTGCAAAACATCGCTAGAAAATACGATTGAATCTCTAGAGTATCACATAAAAATGGCAAATATATCCAGAATGTAGCTAGATATTATGTTGCCAGATGTTAAATAGCGCCGCTAGGTAGCACCAAAAATAGGTCTAGCTGCATAGTCGTTACATTGGCAATCCTGTATCACTGTTCTCACGTCAAAATCATATGAAAAAATGGTGCCACGTTTACTTGCAGCCGAGAAATTGTAATGAGTAATAATATTACTCCTGATTTAAAGTGACGCTAGTCATTTTCAATACAGTAATATTCTTTCACTGAATGAGCTGTGGATGTTATCATAATGCTGGTAGCAACATCCTACAAACCAAATATTTCATAACTGGCAACAACACACCAGCCTCTCCTCCCTCCCTCTCTACTCCCTTGCAAGCCATAAAATTTGAATTTAATCCTTAATTACAGTCGATTTGTGCAAAAGAATTGCATGAATGCATGCCTTGATGTTAAAGAATCAATAGGCTACGTAAAGTTTCTTCTTAAAACTCGTGTGTACTGATAGGATATGGGATTTTCATGTACAGTACAGTATAAGCTAATAATACTCGTCTCCCGTCGCCCTGCGAAGCTCTCACCAAATGGCACATGCAAGAGACGAAGCTTTTACACAAAACAGCCGAATGCTGGGTACTGAACTGGGGTCGCAGAGAGCATATGTTTATAGAACAAAATATACTCAAAATTACATGATAGATCATTGGTGTAAGTTTTTGTCATACGTCGCGTTACACCCTGTATATAGACAGAGAGATAGATATAGACAGATATAAATAGATACATAAATAGACGGATATAGATAGATAGATAGATATTTATATAGATAGATAGATACAGATATATATATATATATATTTATATAGATAGATATAGATATTTATACAGATAGATAGATAGATATCTATTTACTATATATATATATATATATATATATATATATATATATATATATATATATATATATATATATATATATATATATATATATATATATATATACTGTATATATCATCACCATCATTATCATCAGCCGTTTGAGTATCCACTGCAGGACCGGCCTATCCCGACCGAAGTAGGGACGATACAGCCAATGTATCTCTACCCAAGAGGTTTAGGCTGTCTAGTAAATATTGTATGTAGGATGAGAAGTGCTTGTAAGTGTGACTGTAGTGTTGTAGTGGCTTTGGATGTGTGTGCAGTCTGTGAACCAAGTGTAATCGGCACGCACAAGCCGACTGGGTGCAAAACAAACTTTACAGTGCGCGACACTGGTTCAACCACAGCACCTTTGGTGTCCACCAAAGCAGTACATGGCCGGGACAACGCATCCAAAGTTTATTGTCCTGGTGGGGCGTGAACCCTCGAGAGTACGAAAACGCACACTTTACCACTGTACCATATATATATATATATATATATATATATATATATATATATATATATATATATATATATACTGTACACTGAAGCCTGAAGATACAAGTAGCTGAACCTTGCTTGTATGCTTACAGTGATGGAGAAAATACCTCGCCCAACAGAACACCACCGACTGCAGATATGTAATGCCTTTCTACATTACACACCTGCACTCATCACCTGCTGACTGTCAGACGAGGCGCATGGGTTAATATTGGGGACATTAATGTATGAAACAGTACCAGCGGAGTCGGGAACTATTCCTTATACATCAGCTGTCGACGCTAATTATATATATATATATATATATATATATATATATATATATATATATACTTGAGGATGGAAAACATATACATATGTACAAATGTGAAATACCCCGCCCTGCAGAACACCATCGAATGAAAGTGCCCAATACGTCTCAATACTGGACACTTGCCTCTTCAACGGGTGACTCAGGCGAGGCACATGGTTTAATATAGGGGATATCAGTATAAAAAGAAACTGAACTGTTAGAAACAGGAACTATTTCAAATATGTCAACTGTCATCCCCAGATAAACAACACACTAGTTACATATTCACAGTCAAGAAAAACCGTAATCAACACGGGAAAAAAGTCACATAACTCTGATCAATCCGGTCTCCCTCAAGAAAGCCAATTTCTCTGTCATAATAATATCCCCGTCACCCAAGATAGTGGAAAGGGTAAAGAGGATGGCTTCTGTGTAGCAGAAATATATGTGATGCGTGTTCATGAATAGATCGCCGATATCGCAGGATGATAAGACCGATAGATAATACCGCACCACAGATACAACAGTGTGGTGGAAATCATCTCAGTATATGGCAACATATGGGTGATAAACGTGCAGTTCATCTTCAGTCTTGCAATATTTTTTCTTTAAGGTGACTGGGACGATTGCCAGAATCCCAGTCGCCAAGGATGGCTTGCAAGTTGGTATACTGTTTGGTCCACTGACCTTGCCACACAAGATGTATTGACGTTTTTCCGAGGGACAGACTCGACCGTAGATCACGAGCAACGTCCCAAGTCTCCTCGAGCTCCACAGAAGACTTCTCATGTTAGTCAGCCTGCTCGTTGCCGTAAAGACGGTAATATCCGGACACCCAGACCAGCGTGAGGGACTTGTTGCACGAATGCAATTTATTAATGATGTTGCCCTGGATCTTATGAGAATCAGTAGTGCAAGAAGCAGTTGCCTGAAGGGCTAACTTAAAATATGAATAAATGACAAATGGATCATGACGAGATATTAGAGCATAGTCTATGGCTCTGTCGATAGCAAAAAATTTAGAGGTCAAACAAGATGTAATAGTCGGCAACTGACACCTGAGAGCACAATCACTCGACCTGGAGCCATTGGTGTACAAATGGTTGGACCCCAAACAACTTCTAAAGATGTTACCAAAGAAGTGGTGGACCTCCGGCACCTTGGTTTTCGTCGGTGGGAGCCATGTAACATCATCAAAGTGGGTGATTCCCAAGGCGGTATATTTTAAAGCATCAGCTTGTCACGTTCACTGAGGTCCACACCAAGCTCCTGAGTCAGGAAATGGAGGTGAATGGCAAGTGCCCGACGATCACCCAGCATAAGTTGGTGCTGGTGATACAGCGGGGCACAGGCCACATTCCTGGTATCAGATTTTCTGACGGTTTTAATTCTGTAAGATAAATGCAGGTGGTCCTGGTGAATATGGAGGGGAAATACATTAGCCTCCACTTTCATACGAACTACACGCCTACACCTCAGGGCTCCAAGGAACATTCACAAACATTTATTCTGTAACACATTCAACCTCCGCAATGTGGCATCAGATTCCTACCCACACACCTGCGAGCCATAGTTCAGCTTAGATCTATTAAAAGACTTATACACCATTAATATAGATTTTCTTTTGCCTCCCAAGTACTAACCACTAGGAACTTTATTTAATGGTTTATCATAACGAGCAATTAAAGTATTAACATATTTAAAGTTTAACCTCCCATGAATACAGCTCCAAAATCTGACAACTTTGAGAAGGTACCGTCTTATTATCCAAAGTTAAATGCAATTCAGGGACGTCATGGGTGGTAAGAACTACAGCGGCACACTTACGGATGGAAAACTTCAGTCCCCACTGCAAGGTCCATTGGTGCAAGGAATCAAGGGCTGCTGGAGTCCACCCAGCCGAAAACTATCATTACGGGAAGAGTGCTATATTGCACAATCGTCAGCGTAGAGTGGGTATTTAAGATTCCTCAGGATGGGAGCTGATGACAAAATATCATTGACCATAATACTAAAAAGGTGGGTCTAACCACACTTCCCTGAGGCACCACATTTTGTTGGATAAATGTATCCGATGTTACATTACAGGACAATTTTACAGAGAAAGTTCCATACCTTAAAATACTGGAAATAAAAATTGTCAGATTTCCTCTTAAAGCATATGCATAGAGCTTCATTAGTATACCGTGTCGCAGTGTCATGTCACAGGCTGTATGGATGTCCAAGAACACTCCTATCATGAATTTTGTATTTGCAAATGCCTCCAAAATGCAATGCTCCTAATTCATTAAATGATCTAGTGAACTTCTGTATTTACAGAAGCCACACTGTCGATCATTTAAATTTTTTCCGACTCTAAAACAAAAAGAAGCCTATTATTAACCATACTTTGCATGACCTTGCACAGACAAGAAATCAGCACAATAGAATGAAATGAAGTGGGATTCATAAGACGACCAGCATGTTTGGGTATCGGTATGACGTGCGCAAAGTGCCATGAGTTTGGGAACGTTCGGGACGACCAAAGCTCATTGTACAGTACAGTGCAAACACCTAAACAACCTTTTCTCATATAGTGCTAGTAAAACAAAGAAATACAATCTGCCCTAATGTGGGAAAGAAGGTCCGGATGATGATGATGATGATGATGATGATATTAATAGACAGATTTTGCCAAATTCCTATATTACCCTCAGTGCTACTAATATTCCTGTCTCCAGAAAGTATTTGAATTCTCGGTGTTTCACTTAACAATACCCTCAGCTGGACCTCTCATGTCAGATCACTTGCTAAAACCTCCTCAAAGAAACTTAGATTATTGTACAGAGTTCGTAGCGTCATCACTGACGAGCAGTTGGCCATATGTAGAGAGGTGTATGGTATGTAGGAGGACTACTGGGCCTTGAGAGCAGGCTGTGAAGCCTATGCCCAGAGTCGGACACATAAAAAAAAAGTTTAAAACAGTCATGTGCGCTCTCAGTTGGAATATTGATCACCCTTGTGGAATGGATGTGGAGAGGTTGCACTAAAATAACGAGACAAAATTCAGAACAAACCTGTTAGAATTATTAATAACCCTGCTATTATAAATAAACTACCTTCCCTACAAGTAAGAAGGAATGTTGCCTCCCTTGCATTATTTTACAGATACTTTTATGGCAAATGTTTAGACGAAGTTGCGTCCATTGTGCCACGTCTCCATGCCTTCCCTCGTGCTACAAAGGCATCTGGTAGCACTCATGACTGGAATGTAACACTGCCATATTGCAGAACTTCCGCCTATCGGAAATCTTTTATTTCTCGAATTGCATCTCTCTGGAATTCGCTTCCCTGGAGTTGTTTCCCCCCCGCCAATTTCAACCCACAGCTGTTCAAGTCCAACTGTTACAGATTTTTTATGAACAGAGGACACCATTAATCTGGTGTATGAATAATTTTTTTTATTCATTTGTTTTTCCTTCCTCTGTTCTAATGTAAAAAAAAAATAAATAAAAAAAAAATAATCAGGTTGTCGTGATTAAGATGCTGGATCATACCGTAGATAATGGTGTTCGGACCAGGACTGGTATCTTTACAAGGTTTGAGGGCAAGAAGTTCATCTATTGTAAACGCTTTGTTGTACGGGTTGTCTATGTCTTCTGTGGCAAAGTATAATTTTTGTAGCTCAGTCATGCTTTTACGATCTTGAAAACGCTGATCGTACTTGACTGAACTACTCATATGGAAGGAGCTCCTGGCGAGGATGTTAGCTACGTCCACAGATTCGTCAAAGATGTTATTATCTACGTACAGAGTGGTCACAGGGATGTAAGGGCTTTTATTTAGTATTTTAATTGTGGACTAGACTTTACTGAGTGGGATAAAACAATTTACCGAGGACGCAAAAGAGCGCCAAGGGTCTCTTTTAACTCTTCTAAATATTCTCCTTACGTCAGTCATTGTCTGTAAGCAATGAAGTTTTCCTCAGTTGGCTGGCTATCAAAAATCCTGTATCTCCTGTTGCGTTTCCTTAATGCTTGTCGGCAATCCGGCGTCCACCAATGAGCTCCATGCCTTGCATGAACTGTAGAAGTCTTGGGAACTGCAGCCTTAGCCACGTGTAATATGGAATTAGTTTAATTTTGGACGTTTACATCTTTGGTCTCCCCACATATATCTAAATCGACGACCCTTGAGAAGGACGCCCTATCTGGTTTCTTAATGTTAAATTTTGGAGGTGACGGGTCTGAAACAATGTCGCGTGTATAAGACAGATGGGTAAATGATCACTTTCCAAGGAGTCGTCATAAGGATCTCACGAGAAATCTTGATGCATACCATGGGAGGCCAGAGGCAAGTCAATGGCCGAAAAGTTACCAGTATGATCATCTACACGAGTCGCTCTACCATCGTTCAGAAGACAGAGGTTGGACTGTAGTATTAGGTCGGCTACCTGCTCCCCATCATCATCAATCCTCAAGCTACCCTGTTGATAGTGATGGTTATTAAAGTCACCCCAAACTAACTTTTTTTTTCCGAGGAGATGTTCAAAAAGTTAATTCAAAGCATCACTATCAATGGGGCCATGTGGTGGATAGTAAAGAGGGCAAATAGACAGATACGTGTTATTAAAGTTTACTCTGCATGCGACAACTTCCAAAGTAGGATTTTGAACCACTTCCGATTGTGGGTGTGATATGTGTGAGTATATGGCGACTCCGTGACCATCATGTCTTCTATACAGGTGGTAGTGTTTGAACTGTGGAGGATCAGGGTGATCCACCGAGCACATCTCCTGTAAACAAATAATGTCTGGTCTGTGCATAGAAGGCAAAATTGATATATTATGTAATTTATTCCAAGGAGTGATACATTTCCGCTATAACACAGTGAATGCGACAGTTTAAGATTTATGAAGTGGGCCAGTGTGCTTATTATTATTATTTATTATTATTATTTTTTTTATGGTGCCCTCCACCAGGCAAGCAGCTACCAGGGGACCTTTTCCGGTGATCGTTAACAGAAACACCATCAATAACAAGACTCCCAGACTCGCCTGAGGAAGAGCTAATTCTTCTCTCCCTTGCTGCAGCAGGAACAGGAAGAACATGAGGACGTGACTGCATGGAAAGGGGGGTTAAATGAATTTTATCACACTTGTCAGACTTCCGTTTATGCCGTACTGACTGAGAAGCAGCAGCAGCCTATGAGTAGGTAGCAGTGGCAGGGATATTAGTAAGAGAGTTGGAACAGACAGAGGGCTGAGACATAGAGGTAGAGTGAGTGGCATGAGTACTGCAGATATTATCAATCTGTGTCTCGACAGAACACATCACTGGACGGGATATCACCGATGATGCATAGGAGGTGCTCGGTGAGGGAGCTGCATGCAACGCCTTCACCTTCTAACTAGCTTCATAGTAGGAGATGCCCTCAGCCACCTCCACTGTGTAGACCTCTTTTTCTTTCTTTTCACTTGAGACAATCCCTCGAGGAAGTGTAGTGAGCATCCTCGCAGTGAAAGTAACATACATTCTCGGATGTGCAGTGTTCACCATCATGGCCATGAGATGCACATGTGTTACACACTGACTGGGAAGCCCAACAAGACTTGTCATTATGTCCATGCAGCTACCATTTCAAAGAAGGTAGGGGGTTGGGGTTATATGGCCGTACGTTAACAATTTCATAACCAATTTTGACATGCTCGGGAAGAGAAACTTTACCTAAAGTCATTGTAATGACAGAGGTCTTCGTCGTTGTGCCATTGTGAGAATCGTGTGATAAATTTTGCATCAATGACATCTTGCAATGCAATTTCATGAATGATGTCATTCTCACTCATCACCATGAGACCCCTGTGGGTGATGACACCCTTGCTGGTATTCATGGAGACTGGGATCTTTGGCTCGACATCATAGCAGTGAAACTTACGCAGCTTCTACGGGTCCTTCACTTGAGGGAGAGTAACAGTCCTGGCCAGGAGGTCTCCATTAGCAAGTTCTATCACTTGTTCCACCTCACCAGTATTGCCATCAATCACCTTCTTGATGATGAAAGGATTGGGACTGGACAAGGGAGTGTAGTGCATGAAATTAAATAGCTAAATGTGCAACTGTGCGTCATACGAGTTAAGTCTGTGGAAGTATAAGTCTTGATTGGTTCCTGACAATTTCAATTTCTGATAAACTCTGTATCAGGTGACATTATCTATTTTCGTGCTTGTTTGTACCTCATGATTTTATTCCGACTGGGGGAGAGCTTTGAGACGGAGGAGTTAGATGTATCCTTAATTAACCCTTTCACTTCTACAAATGGCGCTGGAATGGAACGCCTTCAACTGGTGGCACCGATATACCCGGGCGACTTAACTGCCCGGTTATAATAAAAAATCCGTCAACTACTTCCCTATCTCCCTAAAGGAAGATGTTGGATTGCAGGAGCCTGGAACCACATCAGGAGAAAAACATTAATACAGATCATTTTAAGTAGAACAAATCCTCTCTTCATTGGGGGGATGAATCAAGAAAATTCATCATCGGGCTGAAGAGACAGAACATGCAAGAAGAATTATGCAGAGTGATATCAGTGAATATTTTCAGGGGTGCTTTGTTTAATCTTAATCAGTAAACCAATTTTTATTAGTAGATCCTGATACGCAGTGGACCATCTGACAAGTGTAAGAAAAATGTGCTGTTGATTATTAAGCCTGGGAAAAGGAGCAAAGATTCCGGGGCTTGAATAATGTGGAAATGGCTGTGTGGGCCATTTCACTGGGCATCAAGTAGCTTTGGAGGCGGCGCTCAGTCCGCATGCCAAAAGTACCTGATATGCGGGTATGGAGGTGCGAGTGTCAGTGGAATTCTGTCGTCTCTCCCTTTCTTGTCCATGGATTTTGAATATCAGTGAAGTGAGTCCTCAGCCAGCGACACTGATGACACTGCTCTTTGCCCAAATAAACCATCACTGTCTGTTTCTGCGGGTTGAATGTACAGGTTTTAAAAGTGCAGTCGACAAAAGCATTTATCTCGCATCTCCTGCTTTTGTCTCTACAGACTTTGAACATTAGTAAACCACACTGACTCCAGAGATCTGTGAATTTAAAAAGTTATCTGTGTCCATTGCTGCCGATCTACCAGGGTGAATGTCAAAGTCAATACAAAGGAAAGCAGGAGAGGCGACCGGATATTTGATTCTGACTGTACGTATCTAATTGTTCACTTTTAGTTACTTGGACATGTAATTAGCAAAGTTTCGTAATACAACTGGATCTTTTATGAAACACCTTACATTATCACAAGTAAAGTGTGGTTTGTGTACGCGTGACGAGCGAGCGAGCGTTTGTACATAATTTCATCTTGTAAACCATATGTTCACTTCTTAACCCATTTCGCTCTCATATTCAGCCAGCAAAGTGGTAAGTGGTGGCGACCATCATCCACTCACTTGATGTAGTGCTGCCTACTTCTTCCTTATCCTTTATCATTCTTGTTCTGTGCCTGCCCTCCCCTCTTCCTATTTCTCCCATCTTTCCTGTCACATCTTATTGCTTTTCTTTCTTTTACATGTGGTTTTACATTGAGTGACAAGCCAAATGGTTTCCTGTAAGCCACGAAACCATTTACAGCGCTGGGTGGTAACCATATAACCAAACCATACGTGCTCCCTACGTGTCAACAAGTGGGTTGGTGAAGGGTTAGTGCCCCTTCCCGTAAAACAAATAACTCAGAGTCAAATGGCCACCCCTTGCGGGATTATGGCGTCTGGCAATAGATAGATAGATAGAGAGTAAACTTTCAACATTTGTGGTGAGGTAGTTGAACAATAACAGAAGAATAACAGAGAAAATATTTACTTTTTCACGTTTTCTCTCTCTGGATGTGCATATAGCGAGACGCCGTAGCATTTATCACACCCGCATTATTCAGTTCTCTGCTCCCGACTTGCCGTGTCCACGAACTGCATAGTTCAGCGCTTGGGTACTGATACAGCCAAGAAATGGGGCAATTATCCTTGTTAATTTCGCCACCTAAACTTACAAAACACGTTCATGTAAAATTATGAGCCTAAGAGCCGATATTTCATTTTTAGAATTCATGCAGGAAAACAGTGTTACAGCAGGATATCTTTTTGAATCCGATTTCATGCTGGAGCATGTCAGTTGAAGCCCTCGGTACGTTCCCTTGGAAAGCTGGGATTCCATGGGGTTTCTTTGGTCTCATGAGTAAATATGTAGCTAAAACAAAATTTATTGACTGTACCTACTACCTGCTGAAATAATCTCTTTTCTATCACACACAGTAGACAAGTTGTTAGCCACCGAAAACCATCGCGGTCGGGCCGGGCCGGGTCGTGTCGAGCTGGTCATTTCTCAGCTGAACGTAAACATCGCTTCACTACTGGCTCGCTCGTAATAATCTGTTTAACCCCCTTGGTCAGGTGACGCGTTCCTTATTTTATTATTGCTGTCTTCAAATGATTCTATTCAGCTTAAGAGATATTTCGAACTGGACGGGTCAGCTATAGCTTTCAAACATCCTTTCACTACGAAAGGACTCTCCTCAGCTTAACAAATCGTCTGTAGGAAAAAATGCATCACAGGACTTAAGGAGTTAAAAATATATATCATCCTACTACGCTCATACACTGCCTTTCATAACATTAGTCTCTCCATCAGACTTGCCGTGATAATATTGTTATCCACACGCTGGTTGTGACGTCATTATTCTAAACGTTCTCTTTTAGTGACCAGGATGACAGAGGATGTTGTTGGTATAACTAACATAAAATATGGTATACTTTGATTACTTATCCCTGTCTATGTATATATGAATATATCATAAATTATATATGTGCATATTGCATATGTACATGTATGCACGCCTGTACATATACCCATATCTTTATACATGCTTACATATCCTGTATATGCAGTATGTTCTTACCTAATTGTTCTTACCTAATTGTATCTTTACAGGAATGAGTCAAGCTCGTACTGTCCCGTGTCTTAACCCGCCCCGTCCCGGCCACTTTTCGACCACTGGTACCCCCCAATCCCGGGCATTTTTCTACCTTTTTTTTTTTTTTGCTTAAACTTTCGCTTTTGGTGAGAAACATCGAAAATTCATAGAGAAATCGCTCACCTGAGGTTTAAAATACTCATTACAGGTAGGAGAGCCTCCTTACCTTACTGGGTTTTCTATCAGGCTGGCACCAAAGAAAACGAGTTCTATGGGAGGATAACTATTTCACACCACTCATAAACGGTATTTATTTATTTACTGTTACGAATTTATATGTAGTACAAGAGTATATTGGTTTTCAAGCAGTAATATAGGCATTATAAGCATTGTTTCACTCACTAATACCTGACCTTTTTTTGCCACATTACCTGATCATCATTTCTAACTGTTTCTTCCTCTAATGCTATGTAAAGTTTGTCCTCCACATTGTCATTGATTGGGGAATCACTCTGGCCCTGAATTTCGTACCGTGGCATGACATGGCTATGCTGGCCAGGTCACTGATAACAGGTGAATTGCTGAGAAAAGGGCCTGCAGGGGGGGGAGGAGGTAATGCTGGGTAAGGCATTGTCTCTGCCTGGCATCTTGTTGAGGAAGGTGTCCCGTGCATACGTACCAAAAATGACTCGCAAAAATTGAAAATTGTGGAAATTATGAACCTTGCAATTGCAGGACGTTGAAGTACGTCCTCGGGATTAGCTGTGACAAAACGTGAGGACGTGGAAGTACGTCCTCGGGACGGTGCGGGTTAAACCATATTTATCGTACATATCCTTAAATTTGTGAATTGTTTTGGCACACACTATTTCATTCGGTAGTGCATTCCATTGATCAATTGCTCTGTTTGGGAAACTGAATTTCCTTACGTATTTATCACCTCTCTTCTTATGCAGTTTTTTGCAATGTCCTCTTGCTGATGCTTCTCCATATGTTAAGTAATCATTTATGTCTATTTTCTCCTTTCCTGATATGCACTTATATAGCATTATCATGTCACCTCTTTTCCTTCTCTCCTGTAGTGTTGGTAGATTCAGTTTATTTAGTCTTTCTTCGTAGCTTAGGTCCCTTAAGCTTGGTATCCATCTTGTAGCGGCCCTTTGAACTTTTTCAATCTTGTCTATGTGCTTTTTGAGATGAGGACTCCAGACTACTGATGCATATTCCAGGGTTGGTCTAATGAATGATGTTATTATCCTTCTTAGCATGTCTTCATTTATGTATGTGAATGCTATTCTCATATTTGCAAGCAGTGTATACATGTTCCGTACCTTCTCGCTGATGTGGTCAGCCGGAGATAGTCTGTTATTGATAATCACACCTAGGTCTTTCTCTCTTTCTGATGTGTATAGGGTTTTATTTCCTAACTTATAATCCCAATCAGGTCTTTTTCCACTTTTACCAAACTTGATTACATGACACTTGTCCACATTGAATTCCATTTGCCATGTACTACTCCATTCATGAAGTTTATTTAATTCTTCTTGTAGCTCTTTACAAGAGTCTGTGTTGGTAATTCTCCTTTGTATTTTTGCATCATCTGCAAACATATTCAGATAGCTCTCATTTCCAGTGTTACTGTTTATATCATTTATATACACTAAAAACATGATTGGTGCCAGCACTGAACCCTGTGGTACTCCACTAGTCACTTCTTTCCATGATGAGTAGTTTCCTCTTAGTACTGTCCTCATTTCTCTTTTTATGAGAAAGTCTTGCATCCAACAAAACAGTTTGCCTCGAATTCCTCCTTGATGGTACAGTTTCCATAAAAGTCTTTGGTGTGGTACTGTGTCAAAAGCTTTCTTGAAATCTAAATAGATACTGTCCACCCATCCTTCCCTTTCCTGTATTGTGTTTGTTACTCTGTCATAGTAGCTTAACAGATTAGTAACACATGATTTTCCTTTTCTGAAACCAAACTGTCTTTCTGTTATCATACTGTGTTCTTCTAGATGATTTACCCAAGCTTTTCTTATAAGTTTTTCTAATACCTTGCTTACAACACTGGTCAGTGATAGTGGTCGGTAGTTGAGTGGATTTTGTCTATTTCCTTTCTTGAATAAGGGGACAATATTTGCTTTTTTCCAAATATCTGGTAGTTTACCTTGACTCAAGGATTTCTTGAAAATTAAAAATAATGGTTTACATAACTCCTTTGCACATTCTCGTAATACCCAACATGAAATTTCATCAGGACCACTTGCTTTTCCTCTGTCTAATCTACTTAACTCCTCCTGTATTACTTTTTCTGCTATTTGTATATCTGGTAGTATGTGTGGACATGCGTGTTCCACATAGTCCCTCTCAAAATTTTTTTCTTCTGT
>NC_137045.1:29992376-30036555 GCF_032717465.1 Coenobita brevimanus | reverse complement strand
GGAGGGGAGGCAACAGGAGAGAGTAGGACGGGGGCAAGGAGTGGTGAAGGGAAGAGAGAGCTGAGGGAGGTAAGGCAACATGAGCAGTGGAATAAGGCTATGGACAGAAGAGGAAGTGGAAGCCAAAGAAAAGGAGGCAAGTGGGGTGAAGTGGGGGAAAGAAACAAAGAGATGGTGAGACAGAGAGGAGAGTTGAGTCAAGAGAGAGGGAGGACAGTAGGGAGGTGGGTTTAGGGGTAGACGGCTCGAGGATGATGAGCGAGGGAATAGGGGGAGGGAAGCAAGCAGGAAAAAGGGCAGGGTGAGAAAGGGAGAAGAAATAGGGGGTTGAGGAGGGAAGGAGGTTACTATTCGGAGGGAAGGGGTGAGGGGAGAGGGCGGGGAGGGGGGGAGCGGAGATGAGGGGGACGAACGGGAGGGGAGGAAAAGGGAAGGGTAGAAGTAGGAGGAAGGGTGAAGAAGGCGAGAGTGGGGGAGGGGGAGAGTGAACTCGAGGGTTGGAGTAGGGAAGGAAGAAAAATGGAGAACAAACGCTAACGAAAAGGAAAACAGGGAGGAAGGGAAGGGTAGACAGTTGAGGCAGTAGGGATATGGAGAAAAAAATAAAGAACGGACAGAGACGGAAGGGCGAAGGGGAAAAGAGGGGAAACAAGGAAGAGGGATATTTGGGAGGCAGGCGTAATGGGGTGAACGTAACTGGCACCTTTTAGAGCGTGTAAATATCGTCAACAGACAGGGAAAGAGGAAGGGGAGGAGCGGTAAAAGTCAAACATGATTGCCATATCACCATCGTTACGTCCCTCCAGCCATTATATAAAAGCATACTCACTTAGCCCTCTGGAACACACACCGCCTCCACGAATTAAATTTGCATAATAGGTAATGGTGGTGAGACGCGGGGAGTGGCCGTTTGAGGATTTGCGAATGGGACTGGAAATAAGTAGGGGCTGGAGAAAAAGTGGAGGCAAATCTAGTACAATAAGAAGTAAGCACCAGGGGTGGAAAACTGAAAGCACCGTATTTCCGGTGGGTTTGGCAGGACTGATGACGCTCTTCCTGGGAGATTAACTCTCTCCGGTCCGAGGACGTATTTGTATTTGATTCTGGATTACCTCACACTAATTCATCCAGCCTGGGAGAGGCCCTTTCGGGGTGAAAGGGTTGTTTATGCTTGGCTGGCCTCCGGTGGTCAGGATGATATTCTGTGCGTCTACCAATCCTCCTGACCCGATTTCCATCCCAACCCGGGTGGACTTTGTACAGAGAAGTTGATTAAAGCAATCCTTCACGTGTTTTCACATGTTTGCACCCTGCAGAGACTCTCCTTAGATGACATATAGACTTACACACTTTTACTCACAAACATCATCTACCTTAACACAAATTCCTACATACACTTTTCAGTCAACAATCCAAAAGCCTTCCATATCTACACCTAATGCTTGATGCCCTGGGTGGTGGAGGGTCACTTCCAGTGGAAAAGTTATGTTCTTCGGTCCTACAGATCAGTTGCACCCAGTCCCTGCAAAACACGGGATGAACAAATATTGTACAACTGTCCGCCCATGCCAACTTAGGCGAGATACCGGCGAGATACCTTATAGCGAATGGAACAAAGGCAGTTTTCAATAACCCTCTTTCTGTAAGCTATATTCTTTATACTCGCACTGTTGCTACCACCAGGATTTTATTCCAGCTTATAAAAGAATGCTCGTGGTGAAGGCGTTAACAATTTCATGTACTCTACGTTATTTAATAACGTATTAACAGTTTACGTAAATAAAGAAGAAAATCGACGTGCCATCATCAACAGAGATAAACTGCAAAGTAGAAGGGGTGCTGGTCAAACCTTGTGTGCCATATGAGAATGATAATGCCGGTTGGAAATGTATTAATTACATTTCCTCCGTAAGTATATGGGTAAATAAGGAGAGAGAAAAATAAATGTCAACATAAAATATAGGGTAAATACAACCCAAAATAAGTAATAAAAAACAAGAATACAAACTGGAGAATATAAAAGTATCGCTGACTCACAGGAATTTAGAACATACAAGGCGAGATGCAATTTATTTTTGACACCCGCAATAGCACGTAACATCCTGCTAGCAACTGCACGGAGAGAGAGAGAGAGAGAGAGAGAGAGAGCAGAGCAGAGAACTATCGTGGGGTGTAACATCTTCTGAGCACATCAAATCACATGAGATAATTGTCAAAAAATTAAAGAAAAAAGGAACTTGGAGAAAAGAAACGAAATAACAGATATCCTCGCACACAGGAAAAAAAACGAAAAAAAAAAAAAAAACACAAAACACGAGATCTTCAAACAGAAATATACTATATCCTTCAAACAACGTCATCCCCAAAACAAAAAAGATAAAAGAGGAATATCAGTATAAAATGGACTTTAAAAATCATGTCATCTAAAAAATCTAAAAAAAAGAGATGGACGTATGGAAAAAAGAGTAACAAAAAGTTCTTCATCTAAAAGCAAGATTCTCGTAAAAATATACCTCCTCGAAAAAAGACAAATGAAAAAACAAAATACGAAAAAAATAAACAAGGCTTGATATTACCGAAAGGGCTAACTCAAGAGCGGTAAATTCAGGTACGTGGTGTTGGGTCGTTATGAACGCGGCAATGACTAGTTTATAACATTTTCAGGTCCCCCCCCCCTAAAAAAAAAATGCCTGTCAACATTTACAGCAGGGATTTCTCTAGCGATGCCCGGCCCTCCGAAAAAATGGTGGAAGCTGGTATAATGGTGTTATTAGGCTACATCACGATACTGTTTACTGAGCGTGTGCTTATTTACTCCAACTATCCCTCAGTACCCCACCGCCGTTTCTCTCTCTCTCTCTCTCTCTCTCTCTCTCTCACACACACACACACACACACACACACACCTTATTTTCCACTACCCTCCTGTCGACAATCACATACTTTTTTTTTTTTTTTATTAATTTTCATTCCATCTACACATCCTTATCACTTCAATTACTGGTACATTCTCTCTGTTTCTGTTTCTCTGCCTCTTCTTTCTTCACTCAGTCTTTATTTTTCCACTAATCTCTTTTTTTCCCTTCCTCCAGATCCTTTTTCCACCCCCATTCCACCCTCCATAAGTTTCCTCTTCATCCATCCATCTCAAGCATTTTTCGCTCGTCATTCATAGGCCTAACGAGCCATACACACAAAACATGTAGATCCTACCATATTATGTCTCCGGGACAAATACCATTCTCTTACCTGCCTACTTGAGAGAGAGAGAGAGAGAGAGAGAGAGAGAGAAATATTGCAACCCTTGTCATTTACACCTCCATACTAGTTAATTTTTTTTTGCGTTTCGTCATTTCTCTGCTAATTTAGTTTTTATTCTTCTTTTTCTTTCACAGTCATTTGCCATATCCATTATCGTACTGTAAGGGTGAATGAAGGCCAGCTCTAACCGCCTCACTATAAGAACGGACCCAGGTTCAAATCCCGGCCGGGGCAGGGAACAGTTTAAGGATTTGAATTTCATTAAATCAGGCTTTACTGATCTACCAGAAGACCCGCCGACATGTCGTAAAAATACCCCCGCTAATACCAATACACCAGTCCTGTATGAGACAGTCCTAGCATGTATTCAATATGGACGGTGGGTGTTAGTGCCGAAGTGGTGACATGTAGAGGTGTATGGTATGTAGGAGGACTGCTGGGCCTTGATAGCAGGCTGTGGAGCCTATGCCCAGAGTCGGACACATAAAAAGAAAGAAAGAAAAAAAAAAAGACAACTCCCCTAAGTTAATTAGAAAATCATCAGACTGAAGCAAGAAATTGAATTAAATAAAAATGAGCATTTAAAAAATGCAGCACCCTGTGACCTTGTCCTCTGACAGACTCTTCTCAAAATCGAGTCTCTTTATCACTATTTTAACTTAAACCCCACCACAAAGCTTAGCATGTGTCTGAAAAAAAAAAAAAAAAAAAAAAACTGCTAGTTGACCTCTCATGTAGCGTTGACCTTTGCCCTATTGTTAAAAAAAATAAAAAACCTTTCCAGTGATCTAGAACTCATCCACCAAGTTTGCTCTAATCAGATAAATACTGTTTTACTTACTTTATTCACACGAAGACACACGTGTTGAAACTTGACTTTATTTTGTGACCTTCATCTTTAACTGATTGTTTTCAAAATTGTTTCCTTTCGTTCTTTTCTGACCCTTAACCCTTCCACCAGGTTTGGTTGAAATCAGATCAAAACTGAGTTGGTCACTTCATGTACTCGTATCCATGACCTTTGACCTTTCCCTGTGACCTTTACTTTTGACTTCCCCCATTAGAATTCCTTTATTCCTGCCTTATCCTCAACCCTTCCAGGAAGTTTGGTCTAAATCGGATAAAAAATGTTTAAGTTGACTTTGACCCTTGACTTCGGCCTTTGACCTATTGTTCTCATAAACTACAGCTTTACTCCTTGGCTGATCCTTAACACTTCAACTAAGTTTGGTTAAAATTGTATCAAACCTGTTCGAGTAATTAACACACACACACACACACACACACACACACACACACACACACACACACACGTCAAAATTTGTTCTTGTCCTGTGCCCTTGACCTTTGATTGGTTTCAAAACTGAATCACCTCATGCTTGCCTTAGGCCTACCCTCAACGCTTCCTCTTTTAAAATCTAACTTGGATAAAAGCTGTTTAGGTTTATTTTGATAGGTGAAACCTTGCCCTAGCC
This sequence comes from Coenobita brevimanus, assembly GCF_032717465.1. Taxonomy (NCBI): domain Eukaryota; kingdom Metazoa; phylum Arthropoda; class Malacostraca; order Decapoda; family Coenobitidae; genus Coenobita; species Coenobita brevimanus. The sequence continues at coordinate 30,031,819 of NC_137045.1, read as the reverse complement.
CTGTTATCTTGAACTCTGATCTATTTATTGTCTTAAGAAAAGTATGTGTACTCATTGGCTGACCCTCAACTCTTTCACCAAGTTTTGTTTAAATTGGATGAATACTGCATTAATTTGTTAACACAGACAGACACATACCTGTAAATCATAACATCCTCTTTCTCCTTGCGAGTTGCGGGTAAAAAGGTAAAATTGCACTATGGTCCTAACATACATAATGCCACAGTCACTGCCCAGACATAAAATAGTACCATCTCCGTCCAGCGTCCTCATCAATCACCACACAAGTTCATGCTCGCTTCTGATCACCGTTCATTGCACATTAGCCAGGCGCACACAATACTGACCCATAACGTCTTTTTTTTTTTTTTTTTTTTTAATGTATCCGACTCTGGGCATAGGCTTCACAGCCTGCTTTCAAGGCACAGTAGTCCTCCTACGTACCGCACACCTCTACGTGTCAACACTTCGGCGCTAACACCCACCGTCCATATTGAATACATGTAGGACTGTCTCAAACAGGACTGGTGTACTTATATACATCAGATATGTACATTAGTGTATATTCGACAAAAATAAATCACATCAAATCACAAAATCAGTACCAATGCAATACAATTTTTCCCCATTAAATAATTTCCCACACACTCCATACAATCAGATTTCCCCGCCCTTCATCAGCGTGATTAACGCACACTAGATAATCGCACTTTACCATTATTTCCGACAATGCAACATTAATTTACCTCTGTCATTAACTGGTTATCCACTTTAACACCGCTTACAAATACCACAACACAAAGCGTAATTTTATCATCTATCATAAACGCATGGAACCAACACCGGCACCTTTTCTTTTTTACCTTCGTGAGGCGACACGTATACTGAGTTGCGTGCCTTCTGTTTCTTCTTCTTCTGGGTGAGTTTTAATGCCAAACATCGCCACGCCAAAACAGCCCAACCTACACTACAGTACAATAGTTATTTCACAGGGCGTTTTACTCGCTCCCCGTCACACCAGCCACCATGATCACCTCCCATCCGCTACCTCTTCCCGGCCCACCCCATCCACTTTCTACACTCTTGATATCGAACTTACAAGAGAAATAATTAATTTCCCACCGCCGATGTCGTGCCTCAAACAAGACTCATATTTACTTGCTACACCCTCGCCATTCATCATCCAACACCATCCTAGTCCATTCCACCCCACCCCACTCCCATCCGCCAACCCGTTATATCCCGCAACCCAACCTACATTCGCCTCTCTCGTCAGCTTAGTATCCACTTTTAACAGCGGTGCAAAACATTCCACTAAACATAAAGCAATTTTATCATCCGTCATCAACTCATGTTGCCTGTTATTCAAGTATGCTTTACTTCGTTTTGTTATTATTTTGTTTTTATAATTACATGTACTAATATTCACAGAAACACTTACCTGCTGTGAATCTCTTCACCAGGACAGCTCTCCTTTGGGTTGAGCACAACTGAACGTACGAAGAATAACATGTTTTACATCGCCACTGTACTGAAGGGTTAATGGACGCTGTTTCTCAAGGCCCTTCTAACGCGTATCAAACTGTTTGGTGGTAATTGGGGTTAACACACACTCCAATCAGCTTGGTGCCAAGTTTTAAGCACTTCACTACGATGTCTTAAAAAATTATCTCTCTCTCTCTCTCTCCACACACACACACACACACACACACACACACACACATACACATGCACACACACACACACACACACAAATATATATATATATATATATATATATATATATATATATATATATATATATATATATATTCAAATTTCTTTAGACTACCATAACAGGAGGATTTTACTTTAAGAATCTCTCTCACTCATGGGGACATAAATAATCTCCTGTAACTTCTTCGCTACGAAAAGTCTTTCCTTGACCGAATACCGACGTGTGAGGGAGAAAAGATTAAAAAAAAGAAAAAAAAAAAGGCACTCTAATAAAGTGGTTGGTAAATGCCTGCCAAAAAATTGACAAATTATGGTGTACTTTTATCCCTTACCATAAAACGTATTCCAGATATTTTTCCAGCATGCCCATGATTTTTTGACGGGTGCGAGGATTGTAATATCGGCGTACACGATCATCCAGTTATAACTCACACAATATATGGTGTCAGAAGAAAAAAAAATCCTTGGTCCTTCAGTCAAAAGGATTTTAATAAATCTTGCCATCTCCACAGGACTACATTCAGCTCATAAGACAGTGATCTGAATGAAGAGGTTAGCTATACCGGTGGCCTCCATTAACCCTTGCATCAATGGACATCACCACTGGGTCTGATTACACCGCCTGGCAGCATGAATAACATTAAAAGTATCCTCATTAAACTGAGCGAATACTATTCTTATGTTTGCCAGTTTACCTCTAACACATATATGAGCTCTTATATGTCACGGTTATTTGGTTTAGCAATATATCTATTTATGGTCAACGGCTTCTAACATATACATGTTTTCCAAAAACACCTTGTCTACTGCATTTTTAAGGTTATAATACTCCTACGCATGCTTATTATTTTAAAGGATATTGCAAAAATTCTTATATACAGTGAGTTTTTCATGGTAGTAATATTCTCAGTTATGTTAATCCCCTTCCAACACATAATGATGTCCAAAGATTTCCGTTCTACTGTCCTGTATTCTTCATTTTCTCCCCAAAAGGCAGCAATACTCACAAGCATCCTCATGTATTTTAAATTCTATAAGGTGTTCCCTACACTTTCTATCAATATTATTACAGTAAGATGTTGGTGTATAGAACAAACAGGCACTTTATAGGGACCATGCATTTAATACAGTTAAAAGTCGCACAATGAAATTTCATCCTAAAACAACCCCATTCAATTCTCCCATCACCCATAACTCAATGAGTCCGAGTAAGGTTTTGTCAGTATATTCTTGCCGTCTCCTGGTGTTTTATTCACCTTACGATAGACTTTTAACAGTCTTAATAAGCCCCATTACTACGAGAAGCTTTTCCTAAGCTAAATAATATCGTTTAGCAGCAGCAGGAAGCTAAAAAGCACGCCACTCGGAGACGAAGGGTCGCTTCAGTAGAATGGGTTCTTTTTATTACATTCCTGCTGACGCCATACACTATTATTAAGATTAGACGAGGCCACTGGTAGTTATGGTACTTAACATTCGTTAAGTACAATAACGTCTCTCATATTATTAAAATTCCCGCCCGATGATGCAAATCATATTGTGAGGACATACCTTGAAGTAAAGAGGTTAGAAATGATTCCCATTGACTTTTCCAGTACGGTATCTCTTTCATTTTATTCTCAGTGCCATATCCTTGCTTTAACAGTATTATTAACCTCCACCTCCTTTGCTATCTTCTTTAAAACCATCATACGGATCTGTTCAGCTTAATGTAGTTCTTATGCAGTGTAGGGGTTAACGAAGGCTATATCATCCTTCCTGTTTCAAAAGTTTCACTAAGCCTACATAAAGGCGTTTGGGGGTGACATAAATTGAATGAAAGTTACGACGTGGGAGCGACGGTGTTGACTGTTCATACGTATTATATCCAATGACGAAAACTGTGCTTACTGAGACGTGCCTGAATAGCGTCCAAGTACAACCCATATGATTGTACCTTCAAAATATGCACAATTTTACATGTATAATACTTACATGTATCACTACTGCTCTCTCTCTCTCTCTCTCTTATACTGGTGTGTAGGACACGTGATTCAAAATCCGTGTACATCCATCCATCACACCACCACGTCTCTTTTATTCTTGCTGCCGCCTCACGATAATCCTGTATTCAGCTTAGGAGACTTTTCGTAATGAAAGGGTAAGAGAGTACTCCATTAACCCTTTGAAGTCGCACGTTCTTGCTACTTGCTACATGATTTTATTCAGCTTCGGGATAGAACTCTCAGAGTGAAGGTATACAAACAAGTACTATCACATTCCAGTACACGCTGTTCAGTATCCGATAACGCTGGCCTATATTCATGCAGTATTGATAACGGTCATTTATCCATAAACAGAACTTTTCCTTATATGCTTTTTGCACCATACGTTATCCACTACACCTATATATCTCTTTCATTATATTGTTGCAGCTGCTAGACATTTTTTTTTTTTTTCAGGATCTTTTTATTATGGTGTATACTGAGGAGGGCCGGTGAGCCTCAGGGAACGGGCTATCACGTTTATGTCCACTGTCGGATACATGAAAAAAGTTAATTACGTTTTCATGTACAGTGGCCTCTGCTCGCACAACACGGATTGAGGTTAATGTTCCGTAAAAACAATTACCGTACTTTTTGCAGCATATCAGCCAAAGCCGCAGGTATCTGTGTGTTCCACAACCGTTTCCAAATCCTTTCACATTTACACGCTTTGTTCATTACGACCATCATTTTCTCGTTAACATTTACAGCGTTTTAGTAATGCCGGCGGAAATTCATTTCACGACAAATTTTCACCGCGTTGATATATTCACTCTCCTTCATTATCCCAGCTCTTAATGCACTTCAGTGTAAATGTTAATACTCACTTTCCACTATCACAGTTTGTTAACCCTTCTGCCCTAACACATGCTTTGAGTTTCATTCTGGCTAATGGTAGACAATTTTTCCAGCTTTAGAAACCACAGAGAGTGAAAGGTTACATTCACACAGTTAATATTCCCTGTCAAGCTGCACAGTTCACCGCTCATTTCCAGGCATGAATCATTTTTACCCAAGGTAATTTGCAAACCTGCGTCATAATGTATACCTGTCACTCTGTAAATCCCACCCATATTTTTTTATCAACTACTACACCATTTTAAAACCCATCCATTACCTACATCCACTGACCATTTCCAGGCATGTATCATTCATTCACATAACTCCAGGGTAATCCCTGTACATGTATTCTCTTCCCTCATATAACTTGAACTTGACAAATCCCACCATCCCCACCTTATCACCCAGTACAATATATTACCCTGACAGCGGAGTGTGATGCAGGGCCGACACAGCTATCGCTCCACGATCACAAAATACACTCCCTGCCACAAATAATCCTCACCAATATAAATGTTTCGCTTTAATGCATCACATGGGAACCAGACACAAGTACTGTTGTATTTAAATGCTTCGCTATAATGCATGATGCCAAGCCAGACAAAATTTCTATTTGCTATTTATGACGGCTGTGTAGTATCAGACAACCCAGAAAATCTGTATTATATCTTACTCGCTACTTCGATTTTGTGTTACTTGATATTACTTCATGGCGGGGTAATACTGAGCCGGATACATACTGACGTCGGCCACTACCGCCCGGCTGTGGACGCCTGGCAATTGTTGTTTAATACCATGCATCACACAGATCAGGCTCGGGGATTACCTTGTCCACCCAGATGATTTATGGTTTGCAGTTCCTACATTCAGATGATTGATTAAATTATAGCAGTTGGGAGCTTTCATGCAGTGAAGGGGTTCATAATGACTATATCTAACCCCCAGTTTCAACTGTCTCCTTCAAACTGAATTAACTGTACTCAAGATTTCGCCTAATTTTGTTGTTAATTACCTGACTCTTCAGCATAATATCCAGACGTTAATCATCTCTCTGCCTTCTTTGTTTAAACCATAGTGCTGAACTCTCTCTCTCTCTCTCTCTCTCTCTCTCATTAACCACAGAACACAAGGTACAAAGTAACGCTCATGCACCTGTGACTCACTAGTATTTGAATAAAATCGTCTGACATTGACTGGAACAGTAAAAGTACAGTTGTCTCGACCATGACAGGGTTAATGGTAAAAGTACTGACACTGACCTTTCTTTTTGGAATGTCAGCATATAAACAGTTGTCGATTTCCTGACCCCTCAATCTCGGCCCTTTCTGTCGCCTTTATGACACGCAGGGAATACGTGGAGTAGTATTGTATTTAGCCTATCTTATCCCAAAGCATCAGGCTGTAGCTGTGCTGAAGGGATATATTTATAATGTAGTTTTAACGTGGATAATGACTTTGTAAATGCGGCTGGACCCCCCGTCTGGAAGTGTTGACATGACTGCTATTATCTGGCTTTTGGCCACAACACCACTTCCATGGCAGTACCTCTCAGGGACGATGGTAGCCATCCACCTCTGATCTACACAGGTACACACAGGTTAATACAGTGTGAGGGAAACGTTGTGGATGAACCCTCTAACGGCCTACACAATACACTCTTTTTCAGCTACCGCTGAACTGCTATATTTGGCTGAGACTGAGTCATAGGAATCTGGGTATTAAATTTCATATATGCTCACTGTTAATTGATTCAGCGGGACAGCGCCGGGAAACAGGCGAAATGAACCTCAGTGTCAATGAATGAGAAACTCCAGCTGAGATATTCCCTCTCTTACCATTCATCACCAGTATCATCTCGTTCCCATAACTTTTCCCTTGATCTCCATCATAACCATACTTATGTGTATATACTAGGGAATAATGGGAACATCATACATCCTTGTCTCACTCCAACACTGATTCTGAAACACTCACTCTAGCAACCACCTAATCCTACACATGTTTCGCGACCATCATAACACACACATAACAGTTCTACACTCAGATATGCTTTCGCAGAACGCCTTAATCAAGGATTCAGATATCATTTCATATTAAAAATATATATCGATGTAAAGGTGCACTTAATATAAAGCCACCTTTTCATATACTGTACCAACATACTCACCGAAGCAAGAATGAATACACGAAAAGTGAACACACACACACACACACACACACACACACACACACACACACACACACACAAGGACTACAGCGGCGAGACTACATCGACTGCCTGACGTTTTAATTATTTTTCATTTAAATCATTCACACTCCAACGATGATGAAACGGACGAAGAGGGAGAGTCAAACTGCTTCCTCCTTGTTTTTTATTTTTTTTTTTTTTTATTTTTTTTTTTTGTGGCCTATCGACCATTGGGGCCGGAGCCCCTGGTCATTAAGGCAATATATATATATGTATATATATTGACATATATACACATATATATACGAACATATATATATACATACTTACATACATACACACATCCATGCATATGAACATACACACTTTCATGCACACGTACATATATATATATAATAATTTTTATTTTATTATTTTTTGTAGTTTTATTTTTATTATTTTTATTTATTTTTTAATATTTTTAACCTTATATGACTTATAATCAAAAATACCTAATCTAAAGACCCTAAAACTAACCACCTAACAGACAATTCACTAACCTATACTAAATCCTAAGAGACAAATAACTAGACCTACACTAATGGTAAAAAAAGCCTCGACCAAGAGATCACCATCGACTGCAGATATGTAATGCCTTTCTACATGACATACCTGCACTCATCACCTGGTGACTGTCAGTCAAGGCACAACCTAATGTAGGGGACATCAATATATGAAAGGGAACCAGACGAGTCAGGAACATTTCCATATACGTCAGCTGTCGGCCCTAATTAGAATAACTTAAGCAAGATAATATAATATATTTACATAATTTAATATATATATGGATGGGGTCGTAAAGGAGGTACAAGGTAGGGCAGTGGATGTGGGGGTGGCCCTAATGAATGAGGGTGAGATTTGGAAGCTTCCGGTGTTGCTGTTTGCTGATGATACAGTATTGTTGAGTGAAGATGAATGGGAGTTGCAAGGTTTGGTGAATGAATTTGGGACAGTGTGTAGGAGGAGGAAGCTGAAAGTTAATGTAAACAAAAGTAAAGTTATGGTGTTTGAGAGGAATGAAGTCACAGAGTGTGCAGTGAGGGTGGATGGTGAGGATATGGAGAATGTGAGTGCATTCAAGTACTTGGGTAGTGTGATGAGTAAGGATGGAACTTTGGGGGATGAAGTACGTGAAAGGGTACAGCAGGGAAGGAAGGTTGTTGGCACACTGAAAGCAGTGATGAGAAATAGGGAGGTGAGTATGGAAGTTAAGAAGTCACTGCATGATGGTATTGTGATCCCTACCCTGACGTATGGAAGCGAGGCGTGGACCTTGCAAGAGGGGAACAAGTCAAGAGTGAGAGCAGTGGAAATGAGTTACTTGAGAGGAGCATGTGGAGTGACATGGAGGGACAGGTTGACGAATGAAGAAGTGAAGGAACGTTGTGGGGTAGATGTGGATGTGGTTGAAAAGATTAGGAGAAATACACTGAGAGTGGTTTGGACATGTGGAGAGGATGGAGAATGAAAGACTGACTAAGAGGGTGTATGTAGGTGAGGTGGAGGGAGGGAGAGGGAGGGGTAGACCGAGGATGAGGTGGAGGGATGGAGTTGAGAGGTATATGAGGGAGGGGGGGGTGAGTTGGGGGGAGGGGAGTCAAATGGTGGGTGACAGAGTGACTTGGAGGCGTTTTGTCTGCGGCCACCCTTTGCGGGATTAGGGCGTCGGGCTATAGATAGATAGATAGATAGACATAATTTGTACAAAAAGTGAAGAACCTCGCCCAGCAGACCACCATCGACTGCAAGTGCCCAATACCTTCCTATATTGCACACTTGCACTCATCAGCTGGTGACTGTCAGGCGAGGAACTTGGCTTAATGTAGGGGACATCTATATTAGAAATAGATCAGTGGGAGGAGGAACTATTTAAAATATGTCAACTGTCAACCCTAATTAATATTACAATATATACATATTTACCGTTGATAAAAACCATAACCACACAGTAAAAAAGTCACATCACTCTGATCAGTCCGGTCTCTCTCAAGAAAGCCATCAATTTATCAGTCATAACAATGTCCCCTTCACCCAGGATGGTGGAAAGGGTGAAGGGGACGTCTGCTGCGCCGCAGTAATTAATAAGTGAAGCACGTTCACGAATAAATCGCCGACAGCGCAGGATGATATGACTGATAGATAACACCGCATCACAGATGTCACAGTGCGGTGGGAAGCGTCTTTCCATATATGGTTTTATGTGGGTTAAAACGGTGGCATTGAGCCGTAACCGTGCCAACACTTTTTCTTCTAGGCGACTGGGACGGTTGGCAGTGTCCCAGTCGCCTAGGTACGGCTTACAAGTTGGAATATTTAGTCTGGTCCACTGACCTTGCCACAGAAGATTTATTGATTTCTTTCCGAGAGAGAGACTCGACCGCAGATCACGAGGAACGTCCCAAGTCTCCTCGAGCTCTACAGCCGACTTTGCAAGTAAGTCAGCCTGCTCATTGCCGTAGATACGACAATGACCAGGCACCCAGATCAGCGTGAATGACTTGTTGCATGAATGCAACTTATTAACGATGCGGCCCTGGATCTCGTGAGAGTCCGTAGTACAAGATGCAATTGCCTGAAGGGCTGATTTTGAATCTGAAAATATGACAAATGAGTCATGTCTAGAATTGAGAGCATAGTCTATGGCTTTGTCAATAGCAAAAAGTTCTGAAGTAAACACAGATGTATGAGTCGGCAACCGATACCTGAGGGCACATTCAGTCAACCACACACTTGCACCCACACATTCACTCGACTTGGAGCCGTCGGTGTACAATTGATGGGACCCCAAGTGACGAACAATGATCTTACGAAACAAGTGGTGGACCTCCGCCTCCGGCGCCTTGGCCTTTGGTGCTGGGAGCCATGTGACATAGACTGTAAAGCCGGGTGGCTCCCAAGGCGCTATATTTTTAAGCACCAACTTGTCACAGTCACTGGGGTCCACATCAAGCTCCTGAGTCAGTAAGTGGAGGCGAGCGGCAAGTGGCCGACGCACCCCCCGCAGAAGGTGGTGGTATTGACGCAGGGGGGTACAGGCCACATTGCCGATATTACATTTCCTAAATGTCCTTACACCATAGGACAAGGCCAGGTGGTCACGAGCGAATACGGAGGGGAGGCACATTCGCCTCCACTTCCATACGAGCTACACGGGTACACCGGACAGCTCCAAGACACATTCGCAAACATTTATTCTGCAACACATCCAATCCTTTCAGAGTGGCATCGGATGCCGAGCCATACACCTGTGCGCCATAGTCTAGCATCGATCGAATAAGGGACTTATACACCATTAATAAAGATTTTCTGTCGGCACCCCAGGTAGTACCCGCTAGGTACTTGAGGACATTTAACGGTTTATCACAACGAGCAAGCAAAGTATTAACATGAAGTTTAAAATTCATTCTACGATCAAAATGTATTCCTAAAATTTTTACAGAATTTTGAAAAGGTACCGCCTGATTATCCAAAGTTAAGCACAAATTAGGTACGTTACGATTAGTGAAAACTATAGCGGCACACTTACGTACGGAAAACTTAAATCCCCACTGCAAGGCCCATTGGTGGACGGAGTCAAGGGCTGCTTGAATCCGCTCAGCCGAAAATTGTGCATTACGGGAAGAGTGCCATATTGCACAATCGTCAGCGTAGAGTGAGTATTTAAGATTCCTCGGGATGGGAGCTGATGACAGAATATCATTGATCATAATACTAAATAAAGTAGGACTAAGCACACTTCCCTGTGGCACCCCGTTTTCCTGGATAAATATATCCGATGTTACGTTACGGGGCAATTTGACAGAGAAAGTTCTGTCCCTTAAGAAATTTGAAATAAAAACAGGCAAATTTCCTCTTAAACCATAAGCATAGAGCTTCATTAGTACACCGTGTTGCCAGGTCATGTCATAGGCTTTATGGATGTCCAGGAACACCCCTATCATGAATTCTTTATTGGCAAATGCCTCTGCAATACAATGCTCCAAATTCATTAAATGATCTAGTGAACTTCTGTATTTACGGAAGCCACATTGTTGATCATTTAACAAATTCTTCGACTCTAAAACAAAAAGAAGCCTATTGTTAACCATTCGTTCCATGACCTTACATAGACAAGAAGTCAACACAATAGGACGAAATGAAGCCCATGGGATTCACAAGACGACCAGCCTCTTTGGGTATCGGTATGACGTGCGCAAAGTGCCATGAGTTTGGGAACGTTCGAGACGCCCAAATCTCATTGTACAAAGCTAACATCTTAATCAGGTTGTCCTGATTAAGATGCTGGATCATACCGTACGTGATGGTGTCTGGTCCAGGGCTGGTGTCTTTACAGGATTTAAGGGCAAGGAGCAGTTCATCTAGCGTAAACTCTTGGTTGTACGGGGAGTTTACGTCTTCTGTGGCAAAGTCTAATATCTGTAGCTCAGCCGTGCATTTATGATGTTGGAAACGCGGGTCATAATTGGCTGAGCTACTTACATGAGAAAAACTCCTGGCGAGGATGTTAGCAACGTCCACGGGCTCGTCATAGATGTTATTATTTACTTGCAAAGGTGGTAATGGGGAAATATGGGCCTTTATTATTTAATATTCTTATGGTGGACCAGACTTTACGTAATGGTGTTGTACGAGTCACCGTGGACACAAAGGACCGCCAGGAGTCACGTTTGGCCCTTCTTATTATTCTCCTTGCCTCAGCCCGTGCCTGTTTGTATGCAATAAAATTTTCCTCAGTGGGCTGACTATCAAAAATCCTGTATCTCCTATTGCGTTTTCTTAATGCTTGTCGGCAATCCGGCGTCCACCAATGTGCTTTATGCTTCGCATGAACTGTAGAAGTCTTGGGAATAGCAGCCTCAGCTGCGTGTAATATGGATTGGGTTATATTTTCGACCTTAACATCTATGGTCTCCCCAGATATATCTAAATTGGCGATCCTTGAGAAGGATCCCCAATCTGCTTTCTTATAGTTAAATTTTGGAGGTGGAGGGTCCGAAATGATGTCGCGTGTATAAGAAAGACAGATGGGTAAATGATGACTTCCCAAGGAGTCGTCGTAAGGGTCCCATGAGAGATCTTGATGTATACCAGGGGAGGCCAAAGATAAGTCAATGGCCGAAAAGTTACCAGTACGATCATCTACACGAGTCGCTCTACCATCGTTCAGAAGACAGAGGTTGGACTGTAGTATTAGGTCGGCTACTTGCTTCCCACGACCATCAATCCTCAAGCTACCCCATTGATAGTGATGGGCGTTAAAATCGCCCAACACTAACTTATTTCCAGGCAGATGTTCCACTAGTGAATTTAAAGCATCACTATCAATGGGGCCATGTGGAGGACAGTACAGAGAGCAAATAGACAGATACGTGTTATTAAATTTTACTCTGCACGCGACAGCTTCCAGAGTAGAATTTAGAATCACTTCCGTTTGTGGGTGTGATTTGTGTGTGTAAATGGCAACTCCGTGACCTTCATATCTTCTATACGAGTGGTAGTGTTTGAACTGTGGAGGATCAGGATGATCCTCCAGGCGCGTCTCCTGTAAACAAACAACGTCTGGCCTGTGTATAGAAAGCAAGATTGCTATATTTTGTAACTTATTCCCAATACCTCTGCAATTCCACTGTAATAGGGTGAATGCGGCGGTTTAAGATTTTCGTTGGGGGCCAGTGTGCTTCGTAAACTTTTGTCGCCCGCCAGAAGGCGAGCGACTACCGGGGGACCTATCCCGGTGCTTGTTCATGGAAACCTCCATATTATCGTCAATTAAGAGGTTCCCAGACTCCCCCGAGGAAGAGCTAACCTTCCTCTCCCTCGCTGGAGTGGGAACTGGAAGAACGTGAGGACGAGACTGTTTTGTGAGGGTGGTCAGATTAATCTTATCAGACTTGTCGGGCTTCGATTTTTGCCGCACCGACTGCGAAGGAGCAGCGGCAGCCTGAGAGTAAGAAGTGGCGACAGGGATGTCTGTAAGAGAGTTGGAACGTACAGGGGGTCTAGACTTAGAGGTAGGGCATGTGGCATGTGGAGCGAAGGTAAGGTCAGTCTGTGTCTCCACAGTGCACATCACGGGACGGGACACAACCGCCGATGCATAGGAGACATTAGGCTTGGTAGTTGCATGCAACTCCTTCACCTTCTTCCTAGCATCGTAAAAGGATATGCCCTCAGTCGCTTTCACTTTGCAGACCTCTTTCTCCTCCTTCCACTTGGGACAAACCCTCGAGGAAGTGGAGTGAGCATCCTTACAGTGAAAGCAGCACTCAGTCTCGGATGTACAGTTGTCAGCAGAGTGACTTACAGCCGCACACTTGCCACACACGATGTTGGAAGCCCGACAAGCCTTTTCATGATGTCCATAGAGCTGACATTTTGAACAACGAAGGGGATTCGGGATGTACGGTCTTACATTTACAATTTCATATCCTACTTTGACATTTGTAGGTAGCAAAACTTTGCCAAAAGTGAGGATAACTGTGGCTGTCTTCGTCCTTACACTTTCCTGATAACGAGTGATGAATTTGGCATCAATTACATCCTGATGAGCAAGTTCCTGTATGATTTCTTCCTCACTCATCACCATGAGATCCCTGCAAGTGATAACACCCTTGCAGGAATTCATGGATGTTGGGATCTTGGCCTCGATATCATGACAGTGAAACTTACGCAGCTTGAGCAAGTCTTTCACCTGAGCAGAATTGAATGTCTTTACTAGGAGGTCTCCATTTCCAAGTTTTTTAACTTGTTCCACCTCTCCCGCACAGTGGTCAATCACCTTCTTGACAATGAAGGGATTGAGTCTGGACAGGGGAGTAGAACCTAGCGCATGAAGAGTTACAAAGGTCGCGTTATTTACAGGGATGTCAAGCGGGGAACGAGTCTGGCGTCCGTCAGTCTGGGGCCGGTCAGTAACGGTAGGAGTGTCGTCAGGACTACCTCCCCCCCTGAAGGGGGAGGAGGCAGTAGGGGGGTCCATCATAGCTACCACTTCCCCCGTAAGGGGGAAGTGGGAAGAAAGAGAAAAACAACCAAGGGATAAATTGCCCGGGGAAAAAACACCTAGTCTGAGATTACCCTCTCAAACCACTCTCGGGAGGACGCGCCCGTGTATAACTCACACCCCAGAGCGATCAGTGGGGGGTACACTCCAGAGGTGAGTAAGCAAAGGCAATCTCAGGAAACAGATATAGACACTTACTATATCTACTAAGGCCAGGGAGGAAAATGAGATCTAGCTAACCTAACTTTATTGAAAAACGCCCTAGTGGCGAGGAAAACAAAAAGCTAAGGCCGGTGAGGCAACCCTGCAGCTAGACGAGAGCTCAGAAACACGTCCTCACTCTTCGCAACCATCCATCAAAGTCCTCTCCTCCGTGTGTTGACTTTCTTCCTTTTATAGGCGGAGGATAAGACCAGTAGAAGAGTCAGCGGGAGACGAAGGGAAAGATAATACTGAGAGGAGAAACGGATGAACAGCATAGAAGAAAAGAAATTACGAGAATGAATGGAAGGGGAAAGCCAGTGGTCAGGAGAGAAACAAGAGGAAAATACGTACACAGGAAAGATATTGCGGAAAAAAGAGAGACGTGGGGAGAACACAGAATGAGAGAAATTTCTGGAAAGATGGAAAGGAAGACAACAAAAGCGTGGATGAAACTATACTCTCGGTTGAAAATTAAAGAAACAGGAAGATAAGAGACACGGAGGAAATGAAAGGAAATGAGAGCGGGAGACAGACAGGATGAGGATAATGAGGAGGAAGTGATGAGAAGGAATAGGAAGGAAGAGGAGAAGCTGAGAGAGAGAAAGGTCCTGAGAAGAGGCAGTGACAGCGAGAAGATGGAGGAGAGAAAGACAGTAGTGATGAAAAAGATAGACAGACAAGGAGGAGATGGAAAAGGAGGAGGAAAGCGAGAACGAAAATGATAAGAGAAAAGAAGCAAGAAGACAGAGAAAATAAGGGTAGAAAGAGAATGGGATGAAATATGTAGACATACAGAGATATGGAGGACGGAGAGGAGGGTATTAATTGTGGTGATGAGAAAGGAAGAAATTAAAAAAGAAATGGAGAATGGACAGGAGGGAAGGCAGACAGGAGAGAAAATAAGGCAGAGAAGATGAAGTGATTAGGTATGATAAGGGGAAAGAAAGGAAAAGGAGGAGCAATTATGGGAAAAGAGAAGATAAACTCCTTCAGGTTTCTATGATTTACTCTCGGGTGAATAAAACTGTCTGGCGTTGGCTGGAAAAGAATGCTAGATTTGTCCCTATGACAATACTAACCCTTTTAATCTCCTGTCATTCCCTCTCAAAAATACAATCGTTTGACGTTAGCTGTAATAAAGTATAATAATAAAAACAATTAGTTCGTGAGAGGGTTAATCAGGGTAACCTGAGAATATATTATTAAAGAAAGGCCAAGAGTACGACAATGCGCGAGAAGAGGAAACTACAATGCCTAATAGGAAAGCAAGATCGTTCCAGTCACGCGAATGGAAAGAAAAGATGAAGGCTGATAATAAACTAAGGAAGATTGAAGACGGGAATGAAGTGGAAAAGAAAATGAACAGTTAACGAGACAGATAAGATGATGAAAGGGTCAGATTACTGGAGGAGGAGGAGTGGAGGGAAAACAATACAAAGAGGAGCAAAAGGAAGAGATGTAGGAGAGTAGAAAGACAAGGGAAAAATATGTGATGGAGGGAAAAGGAATGGAATGAAAATAAGGAAGGAAATAAGGATGTAATAAAGAAGAAGGAGGAGGAAAGAGAAGGATACAGACAAAGATGGAAGAGGGGTGAAGGAGAAGGGTGCAAGAGGATGTAAAAGAGAAGAGTGAAGAATTAGAATGATGAACCACGAAGAGGAGGAGGAGGAGGAGGAGGAGGAGGAGGGGGAGGAGGAGGAGAGTAAGGCATAATGAGGATGATGACTGGAAATTGGCCAATGGAGAATTGAGACGTAGCAATTAATGACCACATTGTGGTCGAGTGGGTTACATTTCAGAGTCAATCAGAGAAGCATAGGTTCAAAAGCTCGGTCGATCCAGTGGAGAGGGGAAAAGTGAGTCGATGGACGTGGATGAGAGCAATGAGGCGACAGAGAAGAGAAATAACAAGGAAACGAGAAAGAAGACTGAGGTTAAAAGAAATAGTAATGTGTATGTGGGGTTCGTCATAAATATCATTTTAAAGCAAAGTCGAATGAAGAGTTCCTTGTCTTATCAACTCTCCTCAATGATCTTCCCACTTTATATCTCTTCGCCACATTAATATATATATATATATATATATATATATATATATATATATATATATATATAATATATATATTCTTTATTTACCAATACATCTTTCAGCACCCCAGCCTTCCTTCAGCACCCCTCATTCTCCCCAGCACCCCATTAATTTCCTTCGACACTCTTATTCTCCCTGTAGGTTTTGGTCCTGGGAACTCTTCTGAACTCCGATTGCAACCCTGCCTCATTATGTCGAGCACGCTGCACTCGTCTTGCTACACACTCTTACCTTTGCTGTGTAACGCTAATGGTAGTTAACTGGGATTCTGTCAATGGCGTATACACCTGGCCAACTTTGGTAGTCTTTCTCATTCTCTCTTCCCATCAGTCTATAACTCTCGATGTGAGCACCAGTCGCGACTTAACATATCTGTATTCTGACTTTCTTTTGTTCAGTTCTCTTTGGCTAGGACAATTTTTGAACAAGTTCTCAGTCATTCTTCTTCATTTTTACATGGAGTACACTGTAGCACCAGTCGAGCAGGGCAGTACTCCCGAGGTGGATGGAAAGCTGATGACAGGGAGTGCTGGAGCTCCCGTTTCATCAGCCTTCAGGACTAGTTCCTGACCATCCCCCTTTGCTGAACTTTTTCAGTGTCTCAGTTACACAGAGAATAGGCCAGCATGCTCTCCAACACAAATTTCTCTAACTATCTACACCAAACTACAGGCACAGTACACACTACACTTACTTTTCCAAAATTTAAAACCAAAAAAAATCATGGCGTCTCATCACCCAGCCTCGGAGTCCCCGGGGGGGGGGGGGAACATAAACGCCCCCATCTTCCGCCCCTCTCCCGGTGTCGACTCGAGGTGCTTGGAACCACTGTCTGACTCTCTTCTTCTTCATTTCTGCAACATTCGCTGCCTTTCCTCTAACTTTCGCTCTGTTGAGCACCACCTCTCCTTCTCTGAACCTCGCCTTTTTCTAACTGAGACTCAGCTGTCTGAGGCAACTGACAGCAAACCCTTTTCTGTATCCTCCTGCTTTCTCTATACTCATTTCAAAGCCAAAGGTGGCTGTTGTGTATATATACACAACGACTTATCTTTCTTTCGTGTTCCTGAACTCGATTCTTCTGAATTCTCTACACTCTGGCTTCGGCTTTCCTGTCATTCTCTGACAAAATATATTTGTGCTGTTTACTTATCCCTTAATTCTACTGACTATCAAAAATTGTTCTACTATCTTACTTCTACGATGGAACACATTCTATCCATTTCTCCTTTATCTGAAATCTCGATTCTAGGAGATTTCAATGTTCACCACCACCTTTGGCTCTCCTCTCCTTTCACTGATCCACCTGGTGAACAAGCCTACATCTTTTCTATCATTAATGACCTAGAGCAGCTTGTACAGCACCCTACCCATATCCCAGTCTGCCTTGGAGAGAGCTCCAACATACTTGATATCTTCCTTACAACTAATCCTTCTGCTTACACTGTTAATCTTTTCTCTCCGTTGGGCTCCTCCGATCACAACCTTATCACCTTAACCTGTCCTATCACTCCGGTACGGCCTGTGGACCCTCCAGGGAAACGTCGCCTGTGGCATTTTGGAGCCGCAGATTGGGAGGCCCTCAGGCAGTACTTCTTTGATTTTCCCTGGAATGATTATTGCTTCCATGGCTGGGAGCCATCTGAGTGTGCCTTGCACATTACGGAGGTTATTCCCTTGGGCATGGAAGCATACATTCCTTTCTCATATCCTTTGACTAACGCAAGAAAGCCTTGGTTTAATCACGCATGTTCTAATGTTCTCCGCAACAAGGAGAGGGCCTACAAAAGGTAACGGAGCCAACCCAACCCTGAATCATATCATCTTTACGTTTCTGCCCGGAATTGTACTAAGTCTGTTCTTCGCTCTGTTAGAAACAATTTCATCTGTACTAAATGCTCTCAATTCTCCAACTCAAATTCTTCCTGCTCCTTCTCTCACCTTGCCAAAAACCTTTCTAACAACTTTACCTCATCATCCTTTCCTCCTCTTTTCTACTCTGATGGTTCTGTAGCTATTTCTTCTACTGAAAAAGCAGATCTCTTCGCACAGACTTTCTTCTCCAATTTCACCTTAGAGATTCCGGTGCTGTTCCTCCATCACTTCCCGCCTCTGACTTCCTCATGGCTGACATTAAAATTTCTTCAGCTGATGTATTTTCTACCATCACTGGGTTCAATACTAACAAGGCATATGGGCCTGATGGAGTCCCTCCTGTTGTTCTCAAGAACTGTGCTTCTGTGCTTACACCCTGCCTAGGCAAACTCTTTCACCTTTGTCTGTCAATTTGTACCTTTCCTTCTTGCTGGAAGTTTGCTCTCATTCAGCCAGTCCCAATGAAGGGTGACCACTCCCAACCCTCCAACTAGCCTCCAGTTGCTTTAACGTCCTGTATTTCAAAAGTTTTCGAGTCAATTCTCAATAGAAAAATATAAAGCCATCTTTCCTATCACAACCTTCTTTCTGATCGTCAGTACGGGTTCCGTCAGGGACACTCCACTTGCCATCTTCTGACCTACCTTTCAGACTCCTGGTCATCCTCCTTTCGGGACTTTGACGAAAGCTTTGCCATTGCACTTGATATCTCAAAGGCTTTCGATCGAGTATGGCATAAATCTTTAATTTCCAAACTGCCCTCTTACGGTTTCTATCCTTCTATCTGTGCCTTCATCGCTAGCTTCCTTTCTGGTCGTTCTATAGCCACTGTTGTAGACGGCCATCGTTCTTCTCCTAGATCTATCAACAGTGGTGTTCCTCAGGGCTCTGTCCAATCACCAATTCTCTTCCTTTTATTCATCAATGACCTTCTAAGCTGTACATCTAACCCTATCCACTCATGTGCTGATGACTCCACCCTTCACCTTTCCATTCGGTTCCCGCAACTCCCATCTCAACAGTTACTTCAACAAACAGGGGATAAGGCTATGACACACCTAATGTCTGACTTGGCTCGTATCTCTGACTGGGGTAAACATAATCTGGTTGTCTTTAATGCATCTAAGACTCAGTTCTTACACCTATCAACCCGACAAAATCTTCCACAGGTATACCCACTAATGATTAATAATACTCAACTTAATCCTGCATCACCCTTGAACATGCTTGGGGTTTCATTTATTCGGGACTTATATTGGAAAGATTATATTACATCTCTTGTAAAATCTGCTTCCAAGAGATTGGGTGTGCTAAGCCGACTCCGTTCTTTCTTTACCCCTGCACAATTGTTGACTCTATACAGGGGTTTTATCTGCCCCTGTGTGGAGTACAACTCTCATGTGTGGGGAGGCTCCCACATACAGCTCTTCTCAATAGGGTGGAGTCAAAGGCTTTTCGTCTCATTAACTCTCCTCCTCCTACTGACTCCCTTCAACCTCTGTCCCTTCACCGCACTGTTGCATCTTTATCTCTTTTCTATCTCTTCTTTAATGGTTACTGCTCCTCTGAACAGTCTGCATGCATTCCTCCACCTCTACGATGGGCGCGTAGCACCCGTCTAGCAGTAAACTCTCATCCCATTCCCAGTCCTTCATTTATGCAACAGGTCAACTCTGGAACTGTCTCCCTCTGTCCGTATTTCCTGCTGCCTATGATCTCCAGTCTTTCAAACGCAGTGTGTCCAGGCATCTCGAAATGAATGGATCTTAAATTTGGCTCTCTCTTGTATTTTGTTTTTCTCTTGGAGGGAACTGTTTTTGCGGGCTCATGGCCTTTGGTTCCTTCTTCCTCGCACAAAAAAAAATGTGTAAACAAAAGATTAGGGAATGATCTTCTATAATGTATATTCCTCTTTCATCTAGCCTATTGATCTTTAATCTTTTAAGCCGCCTTTTTTCATCTTCTCCCTCTCTGCAAAACAACTTTCTACATTCCTTCTTCATATTCTTCTTCGTTACTTTCTCCCTCGCCTTCCTTCCAGCTACCTAGTTTTCATACGTCCCAGCCTTCCTTGACTCCTTCCCTTCAACTAGGGGTATATCTAATCTCCTTTATGTCCTCCATGCTTTCCCCCTCATTTCCTTAACTTCTCCTTCCTCTCCTTTCTTCAGACTGTCAAACCTCTCTCCTTCCTTCCCCTGTCACAACCTCGCTTACTTACACCCTCCCTTTCCGTTCATTTCTATTGTACACCTCACCGAAAGTGCAAACAAGAATCGGTGCCAAGGCACAGCGAACCCGTTTCCGGCAATCATTTTAGTGCTGACGTGTAAAGGCAACAGGATATCTAGTGAAAGATGTCGCATATCAAATTTGGAGTAAATCGGGTGAAAATTGGCGATTTTATGCCCATTTGAATTTTAGGCCCGACCCTCATGACACTGACCCCCCTACTGCTAACTGAAGGGTGACACCCCTCCCCCCCTGACATACTGAGGCATGTTATAGGACGCAGATTTGAAAGATGCACCTTTAGGTTTTGATTTCCTGCGGATATGACGAATCTGAAAGTAGTTTTAGTGAAAAAAAAAAGTTTTTTCGTTTTACATTTTTGGGGCCTACAGCCTGGGCCTTGGCCCAATTTGGCCCAAAATTTAACCAGGTGATCAGTAGGTCACAGTCCATCATCCCTGTAATTCTTTTCAAAATCGCTCCCATAGTTTTCGTAATCAGTTGTTAACAGACAGACAGACGGACAGACAGACAAACAAACAGACAAACCGTGTGAAAACAATATCCGTCCCCGAGCCCCTCCGGGCGGGGACGGGTCTCTCTCTCTCTCTCTATGTTTACCTCATTAAATTGTGTGTTTGATCGTGTTACAGATGCACTGGGAAACTAAAACTTAAAAACAAGAAGACAAAACTGTTTTCATTTCTCCATAATTTACTTTCCGGATAAGAATTCGAATCGGGATCAAGTTTATCTGTTTTATTTCCTTCCATGCAATGCTACTCCTTCCAATTATTTTCCTCCAGTTCCTTTCCTTTTGGTCTTTCTTCCTCATTCTCCTCCCCTATTCCTTCCCTCCAGTCCTTCTCCCATTCTTGACTTCCTTTTCTCCTCTCTTTCCTTCCATACAAGCCTCCTTCTTCCTCTCCTCATTTAACCTAAAATGGCACCAGCGACTGAAGGCATGGTATAAAACTTGGCCAATCTTTACTCCAGTCTTTCTGGTCCATTTACTTCTCTCCATCTCTACTCTTTCACTATATTTCTTCCTTCCTTTACCTCCAGCCCTCCTCTTCTATTCCCCGTCTCTACCCCTTTAACTTCGAACTGAGATGACTCCAGCAGCAGACGAGCATTCATGTTCTCCCCTCCAACTTCTTCCACTTCACTCCAACTCATTTCCATTTTCCCTACTCCCCTTTTCTCCACTTCCAGCCTCCTTCCTCTCCACAGACATGACACCCACGACTGAGGACTTCAGGCTTCAAAGCCGGACCATTATTGCCCTCCCCAGGAATGAATGATGGCCGTGGTTGGGAGTTGCTTAACTTTTTGGTGGAAAGAAACATAGAATGAGTTAATACAGAATGAGGTACAGTTTTGGGAAAGGAGAATGTAAAAGAATGAGAGGGATGGGTGAGTGTGATGAAGAGGGAGAGGATGGAAGGGAGAGGGAACAGAGGAGAAATGATGGGAGAATATTTGCAGAAAAGCATATATGAGAGATAGGAGGGAGGAGGAGGAGGAAGACTGTAACGAGTGAAATTGACGGATGAGAGAGAGAGAGAGAGAGAGAGAGAGAGAGAGAGAGAGAGAGTGTGTGTGTGTGTGTGTGTGTGTGTGTGTGTGTGTTCCCAAGTCCAAACCTAAGGGCTGGGGACAGTGCTGGAGGCTGGGGGCTTCCTTGGGGGCTTAAAGCGGGATGGGGGAAGAGGGGACTAGTGGGGAGCTGGGGAGAGATGAGGAACAGGGGACTACTGGGGGACTGAGGTTAGGTGGAGAAGAGGGGACTAGTGGGGGCCGAAGTGGGGAAAATGTTTGGTGGCTGGGGGTATTACCGGCACGTGTTGAGAAGGGACTGCAACGTTGAGGGGGGCTGAAGTGCTGAGTGGAATTAGTGGACTGAGAGGGAGTGGGGGATATTGAAGGTGGAATGAGAGGGAGTGCCAGGTACTGAGAAAGGAATGAGAGTGAGAGACGGGTACGGAGGGTGAAATGTGGAATGAGGGAGTGAGGGATAATGAGGGTGGAATGAGAGACAATGAGTAGTGTAAGAGTGGAAAAGGAGGAAGTGAGTGGTGTGGGGGTGGAATGGGAGGAAATGAGTGGTGTGGGGGTGGAATGGAAGGAAGTGAGAGGTGTGAGGATAGACTAAAACAAAAATGACGGGGATTTGGGGTTGAATATGCAGACCGACATGTGTTTTGGAGGGACCTTGGACAGAAGTGCTGAGTGAAGGAGAAGGGTGGTGCTGATGGGGAGAGAGAACACGCTAAGAGGGGAGAAGTGTACCGAAGAGGAAGGAGTGGGCAGAAGAAAAGTTAACTGAAGATGACGAAGGGTGTTAGAGAAGGAAGACGATAAGTTTTAGAGAATCAAAAATATAAAGAATCAGAGAAAGAATAAAGAACATAGAATGGTTTTAGAAGAGGCAAACATGAATAGCTTTACAGACGGAAGAGATTTTTTTTTCTCCTTTAATGTACTTGATTCAAGACACAGACTAAACAATCCAGACCATAAGGCCAAGCAGTCGTCAAGCACACCATGAACAGACCATAAGGCCAAGCATACCCTCACACGTCAGCACTTGGGCCCTAACACCAAACCATCCATACTGAGATGATGCGTCTTTGGGAGATCATTTAAGACAGCTTTAACGAAATGCGAATCCTTAAACTGTTACCTGCCAAACCCGGGGATCGATATCCGTATCTTAGGATCAGCAGTCCACCCCTCTATCGTTTAACTACCATCTTCCCTGGGGATTTGGAAGAGTGAGAAGGAGGATTCTGGTAGGGGAATTGAGAGGGCAGTGCCGTGAGAGTGAAAGTGAAGGTGCTTGGAGAGTGACAGTGATGGTGATGGGTGAGTGAGTGATGGTGATAGGAGAGTGAGTGATAATGATGGGAGAGGAAGGGTGATGAGACAGTGAGTGTAAGGGTCATAGGTGATTATATGAGGGTAATATGAGAGTGAGAGTGAAGGATGAGACATTGAGAGTGAGGGTGATAGCGAGTGATGTGAGAGTGATAAGCGAGTGAGAGTGAGAGTGATGGTTGAATGAGAGTGAGGGTGCTGAGAGAGAGTGAAAGGAACGAATATGGAAAAGCGGGAGGAAGAATGAAAAGCAGAAAAAGGCATGAGAGGTGTGTGTATGTACAAGAGGGAAGGGGGAGGATTTCAGGAAGAAAAGTGGAAGGAAGGAAAGGAAAGGAAGCGAGATACATGGGATGGGGAAGACTAAAAGAGGAAAGAGAGGTAGGTGACGAAAAGAAAGAAAAACAGTAGCAGAATACTGAAAATTAGCTTGGTATTGGGAGGGGAAACTGAGTTAGATGGTGAGGGAGGAAGCAGAGGAAGAAGTGGAGGACTGGATGAGGAAGAGAAGAGATAAATTATGAAAAGAAAAAGGAAGGTAATTCGGTAGTAAAGAAGTTCAGTAGGCTACTGGGAGAGGAAATTAAGTTAACTGTTAGGAGGGCAAGCATGGGGAGGAGGAATGACGTATGACTATTGATGAGAAGGAAGGGGATAGCTAGAAAAAGAAGATTCTGGTAAAGAAAAAAAGAATAGAAAGACGCTTAATAATAGGAAAGGAAACCAAGTTCGTTGGTGCAAGAGGAAGAACACGGATGAGAAATGAACAGTGACGAAGGAGGTGAAGGAAGAGGAGAGTCGGAAGAGGAAGAAGAGGTAGGTTACGAAAAGATGTGGCAGTTCTGAGATATAAAAAAGAAGCTTAGTACTGACAGTGAAAACAAAGTTAGTCGGTACAGGAAGAAGCAGAGAACAAAATGTGGATGAGGAGAGGTAGGTTAGCGGAGACACGGTAGCTTCGCCAACGGAAATAGACTTAGGTTAGGGAGATAAAATGTTTTCTGACAGCGAAGGAGGAAGCACACATAAGAGGAACAAACAACTGACTGAGGTGGAGAGGATGGACTGAGAGAGCGAAGTTACAAAAAAAAAGGGGGTTCAGTAGATTGGGTAGTGCAAGGAAAAATAGTACAGTATTGGGAGAGAGAATTAGGCCGATTGGTGGGGAAGAAAACAGAATAAGGGGTGGACGTGAAAGAGGAGAAGGACTGGGTTGGGAAAGGAATTGGGGGCATATTAAGAAAACCAATAGTAGAAATATTAGCAGGACAGAAGAAGTCATTTAGTGTTGGGATAAGTTACGCGATGAGGGTGGAAGCAAGGGAAAGTGGAAAACTCTATGACTGAAATGATGGGAAACCTGGAAGAGGAAGGAGTGTAAGCCCCTGTCACACACAAACAACTCAAGGGCCGACCGCGGCGCGACTCACAGTCGTAACGCATCTTTTCATCGATTGTCCCTTGATTCACTGACAAGCCCAGACTCTTATGGCGCTCGTGAGCCACTGGGATGACTCGTCGGGCCTCATGACTTGCCAAAGTCGTGTCACAGTTGCATTGCAGTCGGGAGTGTCGTACGTCGGTCGTGATGCACTCTTAGCTCAATTGGATGCGCCGTGATGCTGTCGCCGACAAAAAAAAACGTTATGACTGTGTGTCCCTCATCAACTGACTAGACACAGGAGAGGTCCATGGTGATGCTCTGGGTGTCATTGGTGTTCCAGGTGTGATGCCCTGCCCCACACTGGGTGTCATTGGTGGTCTAGGTGTGATGCCCCACCCCATGCTTGGTGTCATTGGTGGTTTGGGTGTGATGCCCCACCCCACACTGGGTGTCACTGGTGGTCTAGGTGTGATGCCCCACCCCACACTGGGTGTCACTGGTGTTCCAGGTGTGATGCCCTGCCCCACACTGGGTGTCATTGGTGTTCCAGGTGTGATGCCCTGCCCCACACTGGGTGTCATTGGTGGTCTAGGTGTGATGCCTCACCCCACACTGGGTGTCATTGGTGGTTTGGGTGTGATGGGTCGGTCATGGGGGGGTCGTGGGGGTATCCTGGGGGGTCGGGATGCATTCCCCAAATGCGTCACAAAGTCGTCTTGCGTTCGTGGGCGGTCGTGTCACAGTCGTGGCTGACAAATTCGTTAAATTTCAAATTTGAAGACTCGTAGCTCCATTGCCTCGCGGTAGCCTCTTATCTTTTTGCATTCTTGAGGACGTCACGACTGGTCGTGAGCCAGTCCTGATGCGGTCATTAGGCAGTCATGAGCAGAGCAGATTCGGGGCCAGTTGGGGGGCGTGGGAGCAACTATGACACGACCTTGAGTCGCGTATGTGTGACAGGGGCTGTAACAAAAAGAAAGTAAACGGCAGTATAGATATTAAAAAACTGGTTCAGCGTTGAGAGGGTAGGTTAGTTCATGAGGAAGCTCAGAAAGAAGAAAAGAATTAACACAGAAATGGAGGAGGAGTACTTGAAAAAATTATATATATAAGAAATGAGAGTTTATGTATGAATTACACCTACAAGCTACTGGAGAAGAAACAAATATTAGCTGGTGAGAGAGAAAGGAAAGGAACCAGGAAATAACAATGGCAGTTGTGATGAAGGATGAGGACTCGAAGGGGAAAGAGACGTATGTTATGAAACGAAAGGGTAGTGTAAGTAATAATAATAATAATAATAATAATAATAATAAAAATAATAATAATAATAATAATAATAATAACAACAACAACAATAATAATAATAAGAGTAATAATAATTAGGTGGTAGGTGGGGGTGCTCGCCATCCACTCACTCAAGGTAGTGCTGCTTTGGATGTCTGCCCCTTCCTCTCTTCCTTCCTTCCTCATCCGTCTTGCTTTCCTTCATTCTTTCCTCTCCCTTCTGCCTATGAGTGACTCTACACTGAATGACAAGCCAAATGGTTTCCTGTACACCAGGAAACCATTTACTACACTGGGCGATAACCATATAGCCTAACCAAATTATGGCGCCTGGTGGTTAAGTGGGTAATTAAGGTGCTCCAATCGGATTGAGCCGGTGTGAGTTTATATCCAAGGGATGGTTGGGGTTTATTGTTCAGGTAAGCCACTCAGAGATGAGTGTGGCTGGTCACTCTCATTTTTAATGTCAGGACCAACTTGCCTAGCCCCGGGTTCCTACGCTCCTCATGGGGTGACATAGGATTGGATGATGGATAGATGGATATTATAATAATAATAACAATAATAAACTTGGTAGACATTTAGGAGAGGAAGTATAATTACTTTGTAAAGGAGTGCAGGGAGGTAGGACAAGAAGCGTGACAGAGAAGTGCAGGAGGCAGAGAGCTGGATGAGGAAGGAGAGAAAAGATAATAGAGTAAGAGGGGCTTGCCTAGTATTAACCAGTGGTGGGCAGCGCAAAGGAAGAAGGACCTTGGGCAAGCGCAATGTGCAATCCACATTTCACTACCTTGTGCAAGCGCAAGTGCACAATCTGACAAATATTTAGCTTGCACAATGTCGCAAAGTGCAAGGGCAAATCATCTGCATATATTTGTGGAAATTACTGTAAAATATTGAGATATTTAAGTAAAGCAGCATAGTTACTTTTATTAATTATTATTATTTTCTTTTATTTGCAATTTGCACAAGCGCCCAATCTAATATTTAGCTTGCGCAATGTCGTTAAGTGCTAGTGCAAACCATTTGCATATATTTGTGGGAATTACCGTAAAATATTGAGATATTTAATAAATTAGCATACTTTTATTTATTATTATTCTATCTGTCTATCTATCTATTGCCAGATGCCTTAATCCTGTAAGGGGTGGCCACTGACCACAAACAAATACAACAAATCGCCTCCATGTCCCCCTGTCCCCCGCCATTTCACTGCTCACACCCCCCTCTCCCATATACTTCTCCACTCCATCCCTCCATCTCATCCTTGACCTCCCCCTCCCTCTCCCCCCTCCACCTCACTCACATATACTCTCCTCGTTGGTCTCTCACTCTCCATCCTCTCCATATGACCAAATCACCTCAATGTGTTTCTCCTAACGCTTCCTATCACATGCATATCCACACTACAATGATCTTTCACGTCCTCATTTGTCAGTCTGTCCCTTCATGTAACTCCACAGGCTCCTCTTAACCCGCCGCATGCCAGTGCCATTTTAAAATGGTCTGACATAATGCTGCGGTCACTGCCAGAGCTGTCTTAAAACGGTCTAAAATAAAAAACTTCACTGTGACTGCATTTTTCAAGATTCCCGAGTAAAAATTGGCATGTAAGGTAACTGTTCCTCTACCATCCCCCAGGCTGTCAAGGCCAGACACTCACTCGCTTCCCCCCTCACACTCGCTCTGCCTCACTCTGCCTGTGTTCCTCACCCAGTGCTGTAAATAGTGAAGGCATTTTGTAAATATTTTCATGTAATTGTAAGTTGTTATTATTTTCTTGTAAGTGTAAGGACTATATAGTGGTCAAGTTGTAAATACCTTCTTGTAAGTGCCAGGACTGTACGTAATGAGGTCAGGTTTTACCAATCTTCAAGTAAGTGTAAGATAATGCATTCACAGTGAGAAAGACATGCAAATTATAGAGGCTGAAGTAATAAGTGATCAGAAAAGTGTACCGAACATTGCTATACCTTCCCATTGCTATACCTGAGTATACCTTACATAGAAAACGGCTTTCTCTCATGTACATGATGAGCGTGAAAGAGTGGCTATACCTGTACACAAATATGCAGGACTTAATAAAACTCATTTCCGAGCCTTGGTGAGCATTTTAATGGCGAAATTCGTTGTTTCCACATCAAAATCTATCATTTTAGCCAAAAAAAAAAAAAAAGGTCGAAAAATGGACGGCACTGGGGTGACCCAGAGGGCTAAAAATAGCCTGTATGCAGCAGGTTAAATAACCCATTTATTTCCACAGCTCTCACTCTTGACTTGTGTCCCTCCAACAAGGTCCAAACTTCACTTCCATACATTAGAGTTGGTCTCACAGTAGTCATGTAGTAACTTTTCACTCATGGAAGTTTAGAGAAGCGAGTGGGCAAAACCAGAGGGACAGGGAAACAAAGGCTGTGATGTTGCCAGTTTTACTAATATCTGAATTTTCGCAAGCTGTTTTATTTAATAATTCACTATAGATATACAACAGCATGTGTAATTCCTTACAGAAGTCTTTGGAACATATTATTTAAATGAAATATCCACAGCCTAATAATGTATTAGGCTGTGGATATTTGATTTCAATAATATGTTTAAATGATTTCTGTAAGGAATTGCATATGGTATTCTTAATAATAATGTATTTTTAAATTATTATTTTTCCAAATAATAATAATAAAAAAAATATTAAAATACATTATCTCTGTTGAAGCATTTTAAGGAATGCTACCACCCTCTGTCCCTCCCGCCTACCCCCAGCAGAACCCTAGCGACCTGCTTGAGCCTCCCCCATCCCTTGTCCAGTCATACGGGAAGCTCACAAGACCACGTGTCCCTTGGATTGTGCACTGTGCAATCCAAGGGACAGGTACGCTAGGCAGGTGCGAAAGTGCAATATTGCACATGGTCTCGTGCGGTTCACAATGCGCAAACGATATTCACCAGAGCACAACGGTGCGCAATTGCGCTGTGTGCAAGTGTTTGCGCACCTGCCCAGCACTGGTATTAACAAACTTTATCATTGGAAAAGTACAAAATCGCCCTGTTGGGAAGGAAATTCAAAAGAGGAAACAACAATAATGAAAAGATATTTGGAAGATGGCTGCAAGGGGATGGAGGGATTGGTTACAAAAAGAAAATGGAAGGTAGCCCAGTAAAGTTTAGCAAGCCATTGATTGATACCACAAAGTTAGTGATGGGGGAGTCAAAGAGCAAAGCGAGGAGAATCAATGACAGTAGAGATGTAAAAAGCTTCTAACAGGATGGAGAAGCAGGCTTATAAAAGTTTAGTAGTTGTGCAGCAATATGTAGCTTAGTACTGGGAGGGGAAATATAGTTATCCGGTGAAGGGAAAAAGACAGCGAGGAAGAAGTGTGAACAATGAATGAAGGATGGGAGAGGAGACAGCAAGAAGAAAGAAAGCTTGGTTAATACACTGTTCGAGGGGGAGGTAGCACTGAGAATGGGAAATTTAATTAGTGGGGGATGAATAAGCAAAAAATAGAGGAGGAGGAGATTGCTCAGAGGAGACTTAAGTTTGGAAAACAAAGGGTGCAGAAATTTGGGTAGCAAAAGTAAGCTAAGTTGGGTATTGGGAGGAGAAATAAATAACGTGATCAGGAAGGATGCACACGAGGGAAGAAGGCTGGAAGAAAGAAAGGTAGATAACCAAAGGGAAAGGAAGAAAAAAAAATCGGGAATATTTAGAGATTTGTAAATGGCATGGAAGCAGGTGCATGGGGACTGAGTGCATAGAACAACTCGGTACTGTATTGTTATTCATAGGTTTGCTTAACCCACCGTGTCCCACTGACGTATATATACATCCGCACGTTTTGTCACTGTCAGTTCCGTTGATGTATATAAATGCGCATCAATTGCAAGGTCCCTATTTTGGACAATTTTCAATTTTCTCAATTGATTTTCGGTACGTATACACGGGACACCTTCCTCTACAAGATGCCAGGCAGGGACAATGCCTTACCTTGTATGACCTCCCCCCCCCGCACACCATTGTCTCAGCAATTCACCTGTTACCAGTGACCTGGCCAGTAAAGACATGCCATGCCATGGTGCGAAATTCAGGGCCAGAGTGATTCCCCAATCGATGACAATGTGGAGGACAAGGTTTACGTAGCATTAGAGGAAGAAACAGTCAGAAATGATGATAAGGTAACATCGCCAAAAAAGGTCAGGTATGTTGATGTATTTTGTGAGGGAAACAATGCTTATATTGCCTGTATTGCTGTGTGAAAACCAATATACTCTCATACTACATATAAATTCGTACCAAATAAATAAATTAATACCGTTTATGAGTGCTGTGGAATAGTTACCCTCCCATAGAACTCGTTTTCTTTGGAGCCAGCCTGATAGAAAACCCAGTAAGGTAAGGGGTACTGTTACCTGTATCGAGTATTTTAAACCTCAGGTGAACGATTTCTCTATGAATTTTCGATGTTTCTCACCAAAAGCGGAGGTTTGAGCCAAAAATATTTTTTCCAAAATTGGTCAGGATTGGGGAGAGTTGGTGGTGGAAAATCGGTCAGGACGGGGTGGGTTAAACTGGACCTGAGCGATGTCTCTTCATACATAGCCCTGACATGCTTGGTAATTTTGAAAAGTTAAAATTAAGACTGTTGCCATGTTATATTATAGCTACTCCTTCAGTGCGATTATGTTTTTTGGTTTTATAATTGCCACTGCTAGACAGTTATATTCTTCTCCGAGACATATCTGGCAACGAAACGGTTAATAACTAAGTGAGCATGGAAGAGTAACGATGGTCTTTCTTTCTTTGTTCTTGTTCTTCCAGTTTTAAATACTGAAATCTACATGAGACAGTGCTGGTTAAACGACCTCACTGAGAAATATACGATCCCAGCATTGGTTGTACTTTATTACGAAGTACTTATGTCCTATGCCTGGTACAACCGTTTGGAGGCAGAATATATAAAAACATATAGTAAGAAAAGGATTAAAAATGGAGGCTGTTTTACATTCCTTTTCTCTCATAAGATTACTAACATCGTTTGTGCTGGAAGGGATAAGAAAAAAAAAAAAAATCGTTTTGAAGTGCTTACAGAGGGTACTCTGCAGTATCGTAAGGGGAACAAAATAATAATTTACAGGGGTTGGTTGATTACCCGAGGGTCGCACCCTGTCTAAATCCTCATCTGGGTGAAAGTTTACAACCATGCAAAATATCTTATTATGTAAAAACTCTGCTGTTATGCCCACACCCCACCCCTTGGGCTGCGAATTCACCATGCTTAGAACGTGGTCTGATTGAAGGTCTACCACTGTGCAAAAATTCTTCTTCCTAGGCAAAGAAAGAAAAGAAAAAGTTACTGTGCACGGAAGCTTTGACCAAGACCCCCAGGGGTCGTCCGCACCCGTGATGGTCTAACCCTGCCTAAAATCTGACCAAAGTGAGGATCTACTTTGTGTAAAGTTTTGTGCTCCTGGTTAAAAAAAAAAAAAAAAAAAAAAAAAGTTTCACCCTGCATGTCAGCTTTGCCAGAAACCCCCAGGTCCTATTCTACCTACGACCTGGCCCAAGTGAAGATCTACCACCAAGAAAATTTTCGTGTTTGCAGATTAAAAACCATGACCGTGAATAATGGCTTTGGCTGGACTACTAGTGGCTGTCCCCCCCACCCTTCCCTGGGGGGCAGACCTTGGGGATCCCACGATGCCTAAAACCTGGCCACACTGAATTACAGCCAGCATACAAAATTTCATATTCTATCTATCCATGAATACACCCAGGCTGCTATCCCAATAAAAAGGGGGGTAGCCAAGACAGGACGACACACTCCCAATTTACTCATGCACACACACACACACACACACACACACACACACACACACACACACAAACACACAGACACACACACACACACACACACACACACACACACACACACACACACACTCGTACTTAGCACCAAGGGGAGAAGGGACAGATCATCACAACACCACACACGGCAAAATTTCATATTACTTATTTAAAAAATACTACGTCCGTGCATAACGGCTTTGGGGGGGACTTCTGGCTGCTCTGGCACCCCTCTCCCTTTGGGAAGCTGTACTCGAGGGTACCACTCTACCTGAGACCTGACTTGGGTGCCCCTCTACCAGTGTGTAAAATTTCGTTTTCCTAACACATCCTCATAAGCCCTGGACCTATTCTTCTAAAAGGTACAATAACTCAGCTGGTGAGTAACACAGTTAGAGACAAGTACTATATATATATATATATATATATATATATATATATATATATATATATATATATATATATATATTTGTCCACCCCTATGGATGCGGTAAAAAAATGAAATAAGAAACAGAATCAGTCTTCCCACTTTTCACTCGCTTTCTCGGGCGATAAGCCGATCGGAAGGCAGGGAAGAGGATTGTGCCAAAGGAAAGAAGCTGAAGTTTTTCATACAAGTTAATGAGATATATTACTTAAAACATTAGATTGGCAAAACTCGAACAAAACATGTCTGCAGTGATTTTTGCTGTGTTAATTAAATATGTAGGCTAATCTAGTTCATATAAGTTAGTTTATTCAAAGACACATAAAAGACAGGGTTTAATACCTATACAAGTATTATGTTAAAGGTCAAAGGGAAGTGATGCTGGACCTCAAAGTCTTGCATTCACTTTCTTCGGTATCATTTTATTTTATACTAACACTGTGATATGCTTATTCAGGAAGGTATGAAGTATGTCCAGGGTAGGTCCGAAGGATACCAAGTTTAGGTCCGCAGGATGATGAGGTTAAGTCTGATAGATATGATCTCCGTTTGCAGGTGAAAATGGTTAGTTTTGGTCTGATTTTCTTTCAATTCTCTTGCCTAAAGAGTACCTAGTTTAGGCCCCAGGCACACCTAGGTAAGGTCTGAAGGATACCGGGAGCTTAGGTCCGAAGGATGTGATTTCCACTGATAAGTTGGGTTGATGTTTAGTTTGAGTGATTCCTAACTTATTGCTGGATTTATATCTATATGCATTTTAATCCCATTTTCCCCCTAATTTTTTAAGATATTCTTATTTTTGTTGTCTTAAAACTTAACCCTTGACATGAACTGTTAATATTAACAAAATGTGCTTGATTCTTCCATTATGGTACATCAAATGAGGCGGACATATTCTAAAGAATTTTCGCTTAATAAATATATTCTGGCTATTTCCAGGTATTTATGAATCTGTAGCAGCTACTGAAGCAATTTACTCCACTACCACAAATACTGTGGACAATAGTGGTGAAGTCCCAGATACTTTTCGACATGCATAAATTAACTATAAACAAGAAACGGGTTGGGTTTAGTACAAATACTATGTGAAGGATCATCTGAACGGGAAATTTAAAATGAACCTCATAAATACGATGGCTAAATCTAAGTCTACTAATACCAAGTCAGTTCACTTTCCATCAGAGCGCAGGGAGGCGTGGCTTGTGTGTGATGTCAGTTGGCTTAAGTAACAGAAAATGTATAAAACCGCCGATTCAAATTAAATATTTATAACAAGAGAAAACGAAGCAGGGTAAGAAGTGCTTCCCTCACACCCCTACACCTTCCATCACACTCCCACACCTTCCCTCACACATTTCAGTCCCTTCCCTCACTTCACCGAACTGAAAAAGTGCCATGGTCTGAGTAGTGGAACAAACATCCACCCTCCATCATGGTCAGGAGTCAACTGAGCTAGTGTTTCGTGCCAGAGCCAGTCGACGTCACTCCGATGCTCCGCCCCCTGTGCGAGCTTGGAGCCGTTTTAGAAGGAAGTGAACAGACTTGGTATTAGTAGACTTAGGGCTAAAAAATACCGTTAATAGGCGGGACGTGAAAAAACTAAGCGTTGAGTCCAATAACCTCTGAATGAGAAAACATACCATGGACTGGATAAAATTTGTACTTTCACACCGGTACATAGACCCACGTGTTCCAAACTAAGTACCTGAAACAGTGGAGAGCATGTCATTAAAGACTACATTATTCTACTATGCATGACTATATTGAATAATGGTATATCTATCTATCTACTGCCAGACGCCCTAATCCCGTACGGGGTGGCCACAAGCAAATCGAATTCATGTCGCCCTGTCCCCGGCCATATCACAGCCCCACTTCCACCTCACACACCCTCTCTCTCATTTACCTCTCCACTCCATCCCTTCATCTCATCCTTGGCCGCCCCCTCCCTCTCCCCCCCCTCCACCTCACTCGCATACACTCTCCTTGTCAGTCTCTCTCTCTCCATCCTCTCCACATGGCCAAACCACTTCAGTGTTTTTCTCCTAACGTTTCCTATCACATCCACATCCACATCTCAACGCTCCTTCACTTCCCCACTTGTCAGTCTGTCTCTCCACGTCACTCAACATGCTCCTGTCAAATAGCTCATTTCCACTACTCTCACTCTTGACTTGTGTCCCCCCAACAAGGTCCAAGCTTCACTTCCATACTTTAGAATTGGTATCATAATACTGCCATGCAGTAACCTTTTCACTTCCGTGCTCACTTCCCTGTTTCTTATCACTGCTTTCAAAGAACCAGCAACCTTTTTTCCTTGTTGTACCCATTCAAGCACTACACTCTCTAAACTTCCATCTATACTCATCACACTACCCAAGTATTTAAACACACTAACATTTTCCATTTCCTCCTCATCCAACCTCACTAAACGTTCGGTGACTTCATGTTCCTCAAAGACCATAACTACTGTATATTCCTCCCTACATTCACCTTTAGATTTCGTGTCTTACACGCTCTCCCAGATTCATTCACCAAGCCTTGCAGCTTCCCATCGTCTTCACTTAACAACACAGTATCATCTGCAAACAACAGTACAGAGAGTTGCCACACACTGCCCTCTCTAATTAGGGCCGCTCCAACATCCACTGCCCTACCTTGTATCTCTTTTATAACTTCATCCATATACATACTGAAGAACCATGGAGACATGACATATCCCTGTTTCAATCAAACATTCAAACAGAAAAATTAACTCAGTTCAGTATCCACACACACTGCAGCCTTAGCACCCTCATACATACTCTTCAATGCATTCAACAACTTCCCATTTTCTCAATACCGGGTATATTCTTAATACTTTCCATAATTCTTGTCTATCCACCCAGTCATATGCTTTCCCCAAATCCATGAAGGCCGTATGCAACTTCTTTCCCTTCTCTAGAACCTTTCTACCTAAGAATGAATATCTGATCTACACAACCTCTTTCCTTCCTAAAACCTCTCTGTTCTTCTGCAACTAATTCTTCTGTTATATGCCTAACTCTGTCAAAAAGTATCCTCCCACATGCATTTCCTTATTCACCAACAGGACAAACTGCCCCTATGAGTACCACACACTTCTTTTTCTCCTTTTCCCTTGTACAGGGGAATAATTATAGCTGACTTCCAATCCTCTGGGACTCTACCTTCCTCCCAGGCCAATCTGCACATCTTCCACATCCATTCTACTACTATCTCTCCCTCATGCTTCAATATTTCACCACACACTCCATCGATTCCTGGAGCTTTCCCCATTTTGACTTTCTTCATTACTTCCACAACTTCCATCCTGCTGATTTCTTCCTCTCTTCTCACATCCCTCCTTCTCCCAGCCATTCCCCAGCCACTTATACTCGCATTACTTTCA
This sequence comes from Coenobita brevimanus, assembly GCF_032717465.1. Taxonomy (NCBI): domain Eukaryota; kingdom Metazoa; phylum Arthropoda; class Malacostraca; order Decapoda; family Coenobitidae; genus Coenobita; species Coenobita brevimanus. The sequence goes on along the minus strand of NC_137045.1, from coordinate 29,996,377 downwards.
TTCTCTATGTTTAACAGTTCCTTAAAGTGTTCTATCCGTCTGCTCACTTTTTCTCTCTTCTCCACTAATAATCTACCATTTTTATCTTTCACTCCCCGGCTTACTTCTTTATCACCCTGTCGAAATCTCTTTACCTCTTTCAGTAATATTTCCCTACATATCCTCCACTTTACACTCAAATTCCTTCCAGATTTATCATCCACTCTCTTCTAACTCTTTCTTACTTACCTTTTCACCTCTCTCTTCCTCTCTAAATATGACTCTCTTCCGTTTCTCATCCACTCACTGTATGCTTTCTTCTTTTATGCCACAGCCTGTCTCACCTTTTCTTTCCACCACGCTCTTCCCTGCACCCTCTTTAGTCGTCTCTTCACCCCACGCACCACCTCACATGCTGCACAAATTTCTTCTGTGAATATCTTGCACACACCTTCCACATCCCGCATCTGCTTCTGATCATATTTACCCAATCGCTCCTCCACTTCCCTCTTATATTCTGCCGTTTCTCCATCATTTTGCAACTTTTCCACCCTCCTTGCAAGAACTACTTCCTCCTGTCCTTCCCTTCTTCTATTTTTCCACTTCATTTCAATATTGACTTTCACCGCCACCAAGTGGTGATCAGAAACTCAATTCCCGCTTTTCAACATGCTCTTGGATCCATTACACATCTTCTCATTCTATTATCCATAAACACATAATCATTCATTGCCTTCCGTTCAGTCAGTACACCACACACACTGCTCATCACTCGCCACGTATACCTGTGGATCGTTTTGTGCCTGAAGAGGGTCTGATAACACCGACCCCATCCCGGCACAAATGTCCACTAAAGCACTGCCATTCTCATCCACTTCTACAGGCACACCCCACTCACCAACTGCTCCATCCACCTTTACATTCCTTACTTTTTCATTCATATCTCCAATCAAACACACTCTCTCATTCCGTTCAAACTTTCCATGCACGCTTGCACATTTGTCTACAACTCTTCTTTCTCTCTACTTGCACTTGGTATATTCTGTAAGTATATACAGTATATATATATATATATATATATATATATATATATATATATATATATATATATATATATAAATGCGTATCATTCCATCATCAAATCCTATGTCGCCCCATGAAGACCGTAGGAGCCCGGGGCTAGGCAAGTTGGTCCTGACATTTAAGATGAGAGTGACCAGCCTCACACATCCCCGAGTGGCATATTTGAGCAATAAACCCGAACCATCCCTTGGATATAAATCCAAACCGGCTCAATCCGATTGGAGTGCTCTAATTACCCACTAAACCACCAGGGACATAATTTGGTTATATGGTTACTACCTAGCGTAGTAAATGGTTTCCCGGCGTACAGGAAACCATTTGGCTTGTCACCAAGTGCAGAGTCACGCATAGGCAGAAGGAAGAGGAAAGAATGAAGGAGAGAAAGATGGAAGAGGAGAGAATGAAGGAAAGAAAGACGGAACACGAAGGACGGAAGGAAGGAAAGGGCAGACACCCAAAGCAGCACTACACTGAGTGAGTGGATTGTGAGCGCCCCCACCTACCCAATATATATATATATATATATATATATATATATATATATATATATATATATGGGAGTATGGATGGGGTATATGTGCAGGAGTAGATGAGAATGAGAGGGCAAAAGAAGGAGTGTGTATGGTTGTTAGTAAAAGATGGAAGATGAAACATAAGAGAGTATGGATCAGTTGGGTCAAGGATTGTGTGGGTAAGATTGAAAGTTGGAATACAAATGTGGGCGATTGTGTGCTTGTATGTGCCAAAGCAAGATCGTGCAAGCAGAGTGAGAGAAGAGTTCTGGACAAATGTGGAAGTGTGCATGGACAAGTCTGGAAGGAATGAGAGAGTGTTTTTGATCGGTGATATGAATGGTAAAGTAGGGAATGTGAAGGTGGATGGAATAGTTGGTGAGTGGGGTGTGCCTGTTGTGATAGATGAGAATGGCAGTGCGTTAGTAGACATTTGTGCTGGGAGGGGGTTGGTGATAGCCAATACCCTCTTCAGGCACAAAATTATCCACAGGTATACATGCCGAGTGATGAGAAGGGTAGGTGGTGAACTGAATGAAAGGAAGGCAATGATTAATTATGTGTGTGTGGATGAAAGGATGCGAAGCTGTGTAATGGATGCAAGAGCTTATAGAGGCTGGGGGAGTGGACTTTCTGACCACTACTTGGTGGTGGCTAGAATAAAGACCCAGATAAGATGGAGAAATAGAAGAAGGGAAGGACGGGAAGAATGAGTATTTGCAAGGAGAGTGGAAAGGTTACAAGAGGATGAGAAAAAGGCAGAATATAAGAGAGAAGTGGAGGAACGATTGGGCAAATATAAACTGGAGCAGATGTGAGACGTGGAAGGTGTGTGAAGGATATTCACAGAAGAAATATGTGCAGCATGTGATGTGGTGTGTGGGATAAAGAGAAGACGGAGGGGGGTGAAAGGAACAGTGTGGTGGAATGAAGAGGTGAGACAGACTGTGGCACAAAAGAAGAAAGCATACAATGAATGGATGAGAAATAGGGGCGTGGAAGAAGTTGAGAGGCAGAAGAGAGAGTTATATGTAGAAAGAAAGAGAGAGGTGAAAAGTTTAGTAAGAAAAAGTAAGAAGAGAGTGGATGAGGAATTTGAGTGTAAAGTGGAAGGACTGTAAGAAAATGTTCTGGAAAGAGGTGAAGAGAGTAAGACAGGGTGGAAGTGAAGTTAGCAGGGGAGTGAAAGATAAAAATGGTAGATTACTAGTGGAGAAGGGAAAAAAATGGGCAGATGGGGAGAACACTTTAAGGAATTGCTGAACATACAGGATGGAAGTAATGCGAGTATAAGTGGCTGGGGAATGGCTGGGAGAAGGAGGGAGGTGAGAAGACAGGAAGAAATCAGTAGGATAGAAGTTGTGGAAACAATGAAGAAAGTTAAATTGGGGAAAGCCCCAGGAATTGATGGAGTGTGTGGTGAAATGCTGAAGCATGGGGGAGAGATAGTAGTAGAATGGATGTGGAAGATGTGCAGATTGGTCTGGGAGGAAGGTAGAGTCCCGGAGGATTGGAATTCAGTTATAATTATTCCCTTGTACAAAGGAAAAGGGGAAAAAGAAGTGTGTGGTAATCAAAGGAGCATTTGTCTTCTTAGTATAATAGGAAAAGTGTATGGTAGGATACTTATTGACGGAGTTAGAGAAAGAACAAAGGAATTAGTTGGAGAAGAACAGGGAGGCTTTAGGAAGGGAGGAGGTTGTGTAGATCAGATATTCATTCTTAGATCTTTAGTGGAAAAGTTTCTAGAGAAGGGAAAGAAGTTGTATGCGGCTTTCATGGATTTGGAGAAAGCATATGACAGCGTGGATAGACAAGGATTGTAGAAAGTATTAAAAATATATGGAGTAGATGGGAAGTTGTTGAATGCTGTGAAGAGTATGTATGATGGTGCTAAGGCTGCAGTGCGTGTGGATGGTGAACTGAGTGACTTTTTCTCTTTGAAGGTTGGGTTGAAACAGGGATGTGTTATGTCCCCATGGTTGTTCAATCTGTACATGGACGGGGTAATAAAAGAGGTACACTCGCTCGAGAAAGTATCGGTGCGGGATATGTGTTAAATATTATGACACACTGAACAAAGGAAACTGGAAATTGCGGTTCTGTCCTCCCACACGCAGACATTTCTGACGATAGATGACTGCTATATCAGATACCTCTTGTGTCCTTCAGAATGAGTAGGGAATGGCCGTAAATGTTATAATATATACAGGTCTTAATGGGCTATCACTGCCACATGGTCGAATCATTCCGGATGACATTGGACCCACAGTGAACCGATACTTTCTGGAGCGAGAGTACAAGGTAGGATAGTGGATGTTGGAGTGGCCCTGGTGAGAGAGGATAGTGTTTGGAAACTCCCTGTACTGTTGTTTGCAGATGATACTGTGTTGTTGAGTGAAGATGAAGGGGAGCTGCAAGGCTTGG